>NW_024070209.1:43841008-43986885 GCF_014754425.2 Oryx dammah | reverse complement strand
TGTGTCCCCCTGTGGCTGTGTGTCCCCCTGTGGCTGTGTGTCCCTTCCCGTGGCTGTGTTCCCCCTGTGGCTGTGTCACCATGTGGCTATGCCTCATGTGGCATCTTCCTCTCTGTCTTTTCCATCTTTTCTCCCCTCTTAAGGGCACCAGACACGTGCGTGTCACAGCTGCCTGTTCCAGTGCACCCTCAGCTTGTGCCTTAGTTAAGTTGCAGACACTCCGTTTCCAGTAAGGTCACATTCCCAGGTACCAGGGTCAGGACTTCTGCACGTCTTTTAGGGGACACAGTCCCACCCACAGCAGCATTTTTTCCCAAATAGTAAAGATCATCCCAGTGTGCAGTTTTTTAGAAACAGCTTTGTTGAGGTGAAACGAATGAGCTCAGTACATACACAGTTTACTGTGTGGCTGGATCAGTTTTGACAGGTACCACCGTCAAGGTCATGCAAGTCCCCAAGTCCCAGCCTGCGTCGGTAACCCTCCCGCGTCCCTTAGGAGCCTTGGCCATTGTGGTCGCTCTGGCTGCGTTTTCATCTTCTAGGGTTGTGTATAAATAGAACCATTCAATCATGTACCCTCTGTTTTCGTTCAGCTCTTTTAACTCAGCATCACTGTTTTGAGACAAGTCCACGGTGCCTGACTCGGGATCATTAGGGACTGCTAAGCCGTTGTCCACTTATAGATTTACTGCATTTATTGGTTGAGGGTTGAGTGATGTCCAGGTCTTGGCCGTTTCAAATGATATTTGCATGAATGTTCACATACAAGTCCTGTGCTTCCCTTTCAATTGCAGGGAAAGGCGGGATTGTTTGGTGGGTACACACTTAATTTTTTGAGAAATAGCTAAACTGTTTTCCAAAGAGACTGTACCATTTTGTATTCCCGCCAGCGGTGTTGCAGGAATCCATTCTCTCCGCATCCTCCCCCAAACTTAGTCCGGGGGCCTCAACTTTTAGCCTTTCTGGAGCATGTACTGATGTCTCCTTGCATTTCTCTCACTGTTTGTGAAGTTGAGTGTTGTTTCTTGTGTTATTTATACAAGATGTCCTGTATATTTTCTGGCAAAATTACCATTCAGTTTTTGCCCATTTTTCACTGTTATTTCTTACAGTATTCAGTTGAAACAGTGCTTTATGTATTCCAGATACAGGTCAGATATTGTCAGATACCTATTTTGCAAACATCTCCTCCCAGTCTGTGACTTGTCTTCTTATTTTTATAAATGTTCTTTGAAAAGCAGAAGTATTTTTTAAAAATAATTTTACTTATTTATTTATTTCTGGCTGTTCTGGGTCCTTGTCGCTGCGCACGTTTTCCTCTAGTTGTGAAGATTGGCGGCTACTCTCTACTTGCGGTCTGGGGCTTCTCTCTGCCCTGGTTTCTCTGGTTGCAGAGCACAGGCCCTAGGAGCTGCAGCTCCTGGCTCAGTAGTTGTGGTGTATGTGGGACTTAGTTGCAAGTGGGATCTTCCTAGATTAGGGAACGAACCTGTGTCTCCTGCATTGGCAGATGGATTCTTTACCATTGAACAACGAGGGAAGCCCAGAGGTGGTGTTTTTTTGTTTTTGTTTTTGTTTTTTGATAGTTTATTCATCTTTTTCTTTACATAAAGTTTTTGTTTTTTCTATTTATGAAATCTTTCCCAAACCCACAGTGGGTAAGATTGTTAACAATTTCCATATAAATATAAAATAATGAATCTTTATACCAGGTTGGCCTCTCTCACGGTTCCCAGCTTTTCTGGCTGTGAGGGGTTCTCACAGGGTGCTGCGCTGTTCACAGAGAAGGAAGGGCCGAAAAAACCCATGGTTGGTGCTTTGGGAACCGAGTGTTCAGAGTGAACTCTTGACTACCCACTGAGGCCTCTCTCAGGTTTAAGCTAAGATTTCTTACCTGACAGTCAGAATACACCTGATCATATCTTAAAAGTTAAAATTTTACCAAGGGTAACCTCCTGTGATGCCTGCTGAAACAAAATGGAATTTTTCTGACTCATTGATAATTTATAGAGATTTTCCAGAGAAAATAGGTTTAAAAAGCTAAAAAATATGACATTTGGGGGGAAAGATCCCCTGGAGGAGGGCATGGCAACCCACTCCAGGATTCTTGTCTGGAAAACCCCGTGGACACAGAAGCCTGGCAGGCTACCATCCATAGGATCGCAGAGTCGAACACAACTTGAACCGACTTAGCACGCACGCGCACATGACGTTTTTGTGTCATAATGACTACATCGCTTGAAATTAAAACTAAACACTATGAGAATATCCTCCTTTTTATCTTGCCTGAATATTGTCCTCCTGCCCCAGCATCTGTGTTGGGGGAGCCAGAGCTGAGACCCAACCAAGAATCAGAGCACAGAAAGTGTGTGCTGACCTCTGAGAGTCTCTGCTGCCAGCTTTAGTTTGCAGTTCTAGCACAGAGAAGTTGTTGGGGCAAAACTGAGATTCTGCAGTGGTTTACAAATTTTATTTTATTTGCTTTACCTCGCAGCTTGCGCCCAGGGGTTGAACTCAAGCCCTCAGCAGTGAAAGCACTGAGTCCTAACCACTGGATCCCCAAGAGTGATTCAGACTCTGCGCTTCCACTGCCAAGGGCTTGGGTTCTATCCCTGGTTGAGGAACAACCAGTGCGGCAGGCCCCCAGTGCGACAAAACAAAACAAAAAAAGTGCCTCTCTGGAAAATTTCAGTAACATTTCCAGGTGCAAAAAAACATATTCTTTGTTTCATGGTGAAAACTAATATCAGTAATCTAGGCTTGGGAGGAAAGTTATGACCAAGCTAGACAGCATATTAAAAAGCAAAGACATTACTTTGTCAACAAAGGTCCGTCTAGTCAAGGCTGTGGTTTTTCCAGTGGTCATGTATGGATGTGAGAGTTGGACTGTGAAGAAAGCTAAGCGCCAAAGAATTGATGCTTTTGAACTGTGGTATTGAAGAAGACTCTTGAGAGTCCCTTGGACTGCAAGGAGATCCAACCAGTCCATTCTAAAGGAGATCAGTCCTGGGTGTTCATTGGAAGGACTGATGTTGAAGCTGAAACTCCA
The DNA here is from genome assembly GCF_014754425.2 of Oryx dammah. Lineage (NCBI taxonomy): Eukaryota > Metazoa > Chordata > Mammalia > Artiodactyla > Bovidae > Oryx > Oryx dammah. The sequence goes on along the minus strand of NW_024070209.1, from coordinate 43,983,836 downwards.
ATACTTTGGCCACCTGATGCGAAGAGCTGAGTCATTTGAAAAGACCTTGATGTTGGGAAAGATTGAGGACAGGAGGAGAAGGGGACGACAGAGAATAAGATGGCTGGATGGCATCACTGACTCAATGGACATGGGTTTGGGTGGACTCCGGGAGTTGGTGATGGACAGGGAGGCCTGGCGTGCTGCATCCATGGGGTCGCAAAGAGTCAGACATGACTGAGTGACTGAACTGAACTGAATCTAGGCAGGGTTGGAAATCAACTGATGTTTTGTTATTTAGTTGCTAAATCGTGTCTGACTCTTTGCAACTCCATGGACTGTAGCTCCTCAGGCTCCTCTGTCCAGGGCATCTTCCAGGCAAGAATACTGGAGTGGGTCGCCATTTCCTACTCCAGGGGATCTTCCTAACCCAGGGGTAGAACCCAAGTCTCCTGCATTGGCAGGCGGATTCTTTACCACTGAGCCACAGGTATTTTAGACAGTGAGGTTTTATAAAAGTATAACCAAAAAAGATCAAAAATTTTCCTCGATCTGGAATCATTCTGTGTGTGGCAGTCAAGAAATGCCTTGTAAGTGATTTAGCTGGAAATAATTTCTATTCAGCTCAAATTGTAGTCTTGGCTCTTCTTGAATTAATATTGTGCTGTATTTAAAGGATATACTGTCAGGTTGTGGGCTTTCTGCACTAGACGTTTGTGGTTCTGCCTGCGTCGTTAAGGTCCTGCCATGTGCCAGCGATGTGAGTGGGGAAGCTGGTTGAAATACTCATTGTCTGCTAGCAGAGAAGTTAGTGTGTGTGGAAAGCAGAGAGAGAGAGAGATACTTAAGAGACCTCATGTTGTTAGAGAAAGGCCCAAGATGCTGCAGGAGCAAGTGCGTTAATTATCTTCGGTGAGAAACAAATTACCCAGCACTTAGCAGCAATGGGAGCTGGCAGACTTTTTGTTAAGGGCCAGTGATAAATATCTCAGGCTTTGTGAGCTGTCTGTGTCACAACTACTCAGCCCTCTGTCATAGTGTGAGTGCAGGCCTGGAATATGCGAATCAAGGTGTTGGTGAACTATATTTACAAAAGCAGCCGGGCAGCCAGATCCAACCTGTGGGCAGGATTTGCTGCTGGCAGGCCTGCAGTCACCACTGTGATCATCTCCTACGTCCTGTGGGCCAGTGCCTATGCTGAGGGTCTGGAAATCTGCCTCTTCCTAAGGCTGGAAGAGGGTGGGGGTGTGAGTGGCCCCAGAGAGGGGACGAGAGTTACAGCGCTTCATAGTCCAATTCCAGAAATGACCAGTTGCCACTCTGCTGACCTGTCTTCATTGGAGCCCATCAGCGGGTGCCGCCCCTGTGGTGGGGGTGGTGACACACAGATGTGGATACTGTCAGGGAACTGGAAGGACCACTGGGATAAATTTGGGGAACCTGCAGCGGGGCAGAGACGTGAGGTCAACTCTGAGTCTCACAAGGAAAGTAGGGGTTTACAGCCAAGGCACACACTGGGCTTGGTCAGCGATGGAGAGTTACTGAGAGGCACACTGGGGCTGGGCGGTGTAATGGGGGAAGGGTTGAGCCAAACCAACCTCATGTGATTCCTGCTGAAGACAGGCCAGGGCTTTGGACATCACCTGGGGTGGGGAGTTGGGGGATGGGGAGAGGAACCAGTCAGATGCAGAGAATCTGATGGAGGTGGGGGCAGGGATTCGAGGATCTGATGGAGGTAGGGGTTCTGGCTCAGCTGCCGTGCAGGATTCCTATGAAACTGGACACTTAGAAGTCAAGGTCTCCTGGTCAGAGAGCTTGGCGGGAGTGTTTGTGGCACTGGAGATGGGATTTGTTGGCACCGTTCTCAGCATGCATCTTCCACTTGGCTTTCCTGGTAGACTAAGCTCTTTGAAAGCTTGGTCATTTTGTTCTTTCTCTTTTCCCAGCTCAGTCATGTGTCCTGGGCCAGGTCACTTCTGGTGGCATCTTTGCTGTCATTTATGCAGTAAGAAGAGATGGTTCTGGTTTGTGCTTTGCTGTGCTTGGTGTGGACTGGGGACAGACAGGTGTACGGCCACCCTGGCGTCAGCTCTGTTGACAAGAGGATTAGGGCCCCAGAGTCAGGAAGATTCACGTCCCTTTTATATCATTTAAGTCATAAATGTGAAGACACCGCAGGGCACCACTCAGCCTCCTGAGTCCTGTGCTTCCCCTGCACAAGCCTCCCTTCCACAGCTTCCTGGGAGTTTGTGGGTAGGATGGGCAGAGGGACCCCTCTCTGGGCTCAGAGGGACACAGGTGGGGAACTCCCTGGATCCTGGTGATTTTAGCACATGTCCCCTTCCCCGCCCAGCTTCACACACAGTTGTAGGTATTTCCCTGGATCCAGGTTTGAGTGCAGCCTCAAGCAGTGAGTTGGGTCCAGTGGGGAGAGGATCCACAGGGAGATCAGAATAAGGAAGGCTCACTGTAAAGATGGGTCACTGACTCTTAAGGGCTAAGATGAGAGGGGCTGCAGGAGGCCGAGAGGAGCAGCCCCACCTACCCAGGATGCCCACTGGGGGCAGGGCCAGCAAGAAGGGGCAGCAGGCTGAGTGGCATCTCCATGGCCCAGTGCCCAGATTTGGAGCAGAGCCCCAAGGGTTGCTCTCGAGGAGTGGGCGAGCCTGCCTGCAGTCGGGTCAGGTTAGGTTTGGCGTGACCAGCACTCCTCTAGAGGCACAGACGTGTAAGAAAAGTTGGGGACTGGCCGAGAGCGTCCTCCCTAAGCCTGCGACCTGCCTGCAAGAACCTAGTTCACCCAGTGGGTAGGCGGCCTCGTGGGAGGAGGGGGGCTGCATGGACCGGAAGAGGAGGACACGGAGAGACGCTAGCTGGCACTGGATACCCTGCTCGGCCCTCACGTGCTCCAGCGGTACCTCAGGGGCATCTCGGGCATGATAGATGAAGGAGGTCCCTCGCCAAGTGTAGAGTTAATGAAAGTTTTTCAAGTTATCAGAAAACACAGTATTTCAGTTCCTCCACTTCCTCTTGTCCAGTATTTTCAAATGTTGCTTAATGTGCTAGAATGTACAGGAAAGCATGTTCTGTGTTTAAAAGAAAACAACTGGCAGAGAGACATGTAGATTAAAATTTGAAAGGGTGGTTTTGACTTAAGCAAAATGTTCCTTTCTGTTCTTTGTCCTGAAAGTCTTACTGTGTTTTTCATTGAGGCTGGCCTCACAGTCAGCTGGGTCGCAGATGGTCAGAGTAACTCAGCTGGCTTCCTCCTCCAGCTCCGCCAAAGGTCAGCGATAGGGGAGCCATCCCAGCTGAGTCAGAACTAAAATAAGAACCTAGCTGAGAGCCAGAATGCAAACAGGCCGTGGCCACCTTGGTCGTGAAGGTGCTCTGGACACTGCAGGGAGTTCATCGTAACCCGGCTTTCCCTGAAGTCAACACTCTCACTCAAAGTACTGCCCTTCTGTGTTTGAAATACAACACCTTCTCGAGTTTGTGTGTTTTGCTCAGGTCACAGTAGATCCCTTAAAAAGGACATTTAGGGGTGAGTCTGTGTGTTTGTGGTCACAGCATGAGTGACAAGAGAAGTGACCTGAGGGTGGAGGGGCTGCTCCAGGCGCATTTTCCCATGAAAGACATTAAACACGCAAAGAAAACCTGCCCAGCCTATAAGAGGAATTCTGAGCATGTTCTTCAGGTTAACCAAACCCTGCCCTTCTGAGTGACTATGGGGATGCAGTGGGAGGGGCCTGGAAGCTGCTTGCAGATTCCAGCCGCAATGGCAGTCCAGGGGGTTTCCTTACTGAGGGCATGAAGCCAGGCTGAGTTCGTGGGTGGGACCCTTAGATGGAGTCACCCAATCCCAGGAGACCTGGGGCAAGGACATATCTGCCCACTGGCTGGCCTGGCCTGTCCCCTGGGACTTCACACGGGTAGAGCTGGTCCCACTGGTTGGGAGCTGGGGGAGCCTAAGGGGCTGGTTGGGAGGCGTGTCCATGTGGGCTGGCCCCTTTGCAGGAGGAGCAGGCTTAGGGCATCGTGAATTCCACAGCTCCCAGACACAGGTCAGCCAGCACAGGCCAGAACCCAGAGGAGCTTCTAGGAGGAACTGGGCATGGGCAGGCCTGGAAGGCCGGAAGCTGGGGAGGAAGGGCCTGCGTGTCTGCGTCCTGTTAGACTGTGTCTGCAGACCTGGGAGTGTTTTATCATCACCGGTCAAGGCGACTGTCAGCAACCCTCCCCACTCGTGGAAACACAAGTGTGTGTGGTTTTGAACAAGAGCAGAGATTAGGTGTCAGTGGACTGTCTCTGTGTGGCAGGACTTAGTGAGTCTTCCCTGCCTCTTGTCCATCATCTGTAATAAGCTGCATGTGTTTGGAGTTGGGGAGTCCAGCCCCCACAGAGCATGCAGTCTGCCTCCCCATCCCAGAGCCCACAGGGTCCCCACCAGGGGGCTGCCCATCTGCCCATCATTCCACAGTTTTCTGCTGTTAAAGATTGTGCCTCTTGCTCCTGTTGATGGAAATAATCAATAAACAATCCACAATAGGAATAGAGAGAAGCTTGTGACTTTCTGAGCCAAACTGCGGACTGTAACCCAGAAGACAGCCGCTCGGGTGACTGAGAACCTGCTCTGGGGAAGCCAGGTCTCAGTACAGTTTTCTGTTTGTCAGAACAGAGAACATTAAACACATCAGGGACGGATTCCTTCAAGGTTGAAAAGCAACAGGCCAGCGCCTGCAGAGCCAGTGTGGCCTTGGCCCCTGGGAGGGAGTCATCGTCTGAGGACTAGCACCGGCGTCCTAGAAGGGCAGCATTTAACCTTTACTTTAACAAGGACGTTCTTCACTTCTGGTCAGTGTGTCCTTTTCTCTAATAATTAAAGCAGGTGTGTGATATACGCTTGATAGGCCGCTGCTGCTGCTGCTAGTCACGTCAGTCGCATCCCACTCTGTGCGACCCCATAGAAGGCTCCCCCGTCCCTGGGATTCTCCAGCCAAGAACACTGGAGTGGGTTGCCATTTCCTTCTCCAATGCGTGAAAGTGAAAAGTGAGAGTGAAGTTGCTCAGTCGTGTCCGACTCTTAACGACCCCATGGACTGCAGCCTTCCAGGCTCCTCCATCCATGGGATTTTCCAGACAAGAGTACTGGAGTGGGGTGCCATTGCCTTCTCCGTGATAGGCCACAAACAGGTATAAACTTGGAAGTAAGTCTTGTTTGCACCAGAGTGGCATCCCCAGGCCCGCTTGTGAGGACCCCCCTCATGCCTCCCTCCCCACCTCCCCCCGCCACCGGGCTGGGCCTGCACAGCAGGTGACAGGGTGCAGCTCCCCTTCCACCTGGTGGAGGACGAGAGCACCTGAGCTCTTCACTCTGGCCCGTCCTGCTGCGTGGCTGCCTTTTGCTCTGCAGCCACGAGCCCTCTCACTAAGGGGCAGAATATCACGGGAGCAGCAGCATCCTGTGCTCTGGCCACTCTCACCTCTGTCCTGCTGTGGAGGAAATGGGCGTTTATGCCAGAAACGGGGGCATGAGAAGGAACCTGCCACACCAGTGTCTTTACTTCATGTCACAGTTGTTTTGTTTTAGTAGAAAAGGAAATTCAGAGTGAATTTCCCATTTGAGTGAAATAGAGAGACAGTGAGGGCTTCCCAAGTGACACTAGTGTTATAAAAAAAAAAAAAAACCGCCGGCCAGTGCAGGAGATGCCAGAGACCGGGTTCAATCCCTGGGTCAGGAAGATCCCCTGAGGAGAGCATGGCAGCCCACTCCAGTATTCTTGCCTGGGAAGCCCCGTGGACAGAGAAGCGGCAGGCTACAGTCCATGGGGTCGCAAAGAGTTTAACACGATTGAGCACACATGCACATACACCCAGAGAAACAGTGAAGACAGTCAGCCTGCCGTGTGGTATTTTAATCAGGATGTCCCCACATGCTGGATACACGGGGCTCTTGGAGGCAGAGGTCTTGGAAGCTCCTGCCAGGCGCTGGGGTGACATCAGCACGGGACTGCACCCACAGAAGGGGGAGCATTGACCTGCACATTTCTGTGTCGGAGTCCGTTTCCCAGGCAGTCGGTCAGCATGTTCCGCTTGGTGTTTACCAACCACGTAGGTGAGGACCTGCCATGTAGCACCAGGAGCTCTGCTCAGTGCTCTGTAATTACCTTATGGGAGAAGAATCTGGAAAATAGGGAATGTCTGTATATGTATAACTGATTCACTTCGGTGTCTGGCAGAAAGTAACAACGTTGTAAATCAACTATACTCAAATAAAAATTTAAAAACCCACGTAGATGAAATGTTTGGTAATGATGCATGTAATTCAGTTGAATTCAATGTAATTCAATTCAAATAATTACAAAATTATTTGAGAGGATTTGAATTTTAAAAGTACCACTTATTAAAAGTTGCTTTTTTAACTTTGCCACACGTGCTTGGGCTTCTGTCCAGACCCTTGGTGTTTGAGCTCTTAGGAACAGCTGCCATTCTTGGTCGGTTACCTTTGGGCAGGTTATTCATCTCGGGCAGGGTGTTACGTCAGGGGCAGAATTTGTTCTGGCTGAAATCATGGCATCGACTGGGCTGGTGGACTTGCAGCCTTTCATGCAGCATGTGGGAGGGCCGAACGCCAGATTGCAGGATGTGGGCATGGTCAGCTCAGCAGCAGACGAGCTGCGTGTGGTTCCACATCCAACAGGCTGTTGGGTGCACTCAGCCTGGGTTCTGAACCCTCGCTGCTCTGGTCTGAATGTTTGTGCACCCCAAAGATTAGTATGTTGAGATCCTAACCCCTGAGGCTTGTGAGGCCATGAGGTCAGGTGTGAAGGTCTCTTGAATGGGACCTGTGGAGCCCCTGCCCCTCCACCAAGGGAAGGCTCAGCGAGGAGGCGCCAGCCAGAACCCAGTGGGCAGGGGCAGAGTCCTCACCCGGCCCGGCCACACTGGCCACCCTGGCGCCTTGGTCCTGGGCTTGCTGCCTCCCAGACTGTGACACGTGAATTTCCATTGTTTATAAGCCACCTGGCCAGTGGTGTTTTGTTACAGTGACTCTAAGGTACTGAGACTCGGCCCAGTAGATGAGAAAATGGTCAGAGCTCGTGAAATACAAGCCTCTCCAGTCTGGATGGATGTCAGGGATGTCTGGGGTACAGACCTGTCCTGTGGGATCTGCCAGAGAGACCCCATGTCAGCCACAATGAGAGGTTGATCGGACAGCGGAAGCCCTTGGGAGAACCTCTGGGAATCCCAGAACCCAGGAAACTACCTCACAGGCCCACTGCTCAAAGCTGGCCTTGAGATGTTTCATATTAAAACAGCTTCCCACTTGCTTCAAGGCTGTCTTGCTGCGCTGTGCAGGCTGTAGTGATCTCGGTCAAGGGAGTTCAGATAAATGTTTTCTTATGGTTACAATCACAGTCTAAAAGAATTGTTTGCATTTCTTAGAGTGACATTATCAAGTGCCAGAAATGGTTTAAAAGTAACAAAAGGCCTGGATATAAAAATTGAGCAATGGTGTTGATTTGGCCTCACATTACCCCTCGTCCTGTTGGAGGAATAACTCATGTCCACTGTCTGTGGCTGGGTGGGGATGTGAGGAAGCAGCCGGCCGGCCCGTGCAGCCCCTACCAGTCGGTGCCATGTGGTTGCCCATCCACCCTCAGCTCCCGGACCCTAGGGAGCAACGCACTATTACCTGCATGAATCTTGTAGGGAGCACGCGTGGCTCCTGGCCACACACAGGTTCCCTGTGCTGAGTGGGTCGGGCACCTCTTACATACCCTCTGGGTCTGCAGAACACACTGCAAACACACAGTAGGAATTCTGAATGTTCTAGATATGACAGCACATAGTGTTAGGAAGTAACACAGGCAGTTACTTTGCAAGAAGCTGAGACCCCAAAAGAACAGCTGCCCCCTGCTGCCCAGGAGGTGCCCTCAGGCTGTGTTGGAGGCTCGAGGGGCTGAGAGGTGGGACTGGAGAGGCTGTCCCCTCCCCCATCTACTCCCCAGGCCCCAGATCCCCACCACTGCAGGGCCGACGGCAAGCGGCGAGCGCTGCGGGGCGACCCTGTGGAAGGAGCACAGCCAGCTGCAGAGCATCCCTTGTCCTTTACCCGAGATGCAGACCCAGGAGTACTGGCCACCGGCTTACATGCTCTTACAGGCTCGACTGGGGCCAAACAGGAGGAGTTGTAACTGGACACAGGCTCTCTCCCTGGCGCCCCTTTGGGAACCTGGGACTGAGCTGTCACTGCCCAGAGCCGCGGAGGGAGCGGGTTCCTGCCAACGCCTCCACCGGCTGTTACTTCCCCTGGAGGGCGGCCACACAGCTGGTCCTTTGCCAGGGGAGGGCCCTGCAGCTTCCAGACCCACCGCAAGCTCTGGACCGGAAGGGCTGCCTGACCCTGGAGCAGCTGACGTGTGGGAACCGGGAGGGGAGTGCGGGGGAGTGACCAGGGAAGCCGCCTGGGTGCCGTGCGTCCCTCCATCCCCGTCCCTCAGTCCTGCCGCTCCCACCATGGCGCTCCGGGGCCCGTGCGCAGCCGTCATCCCAGAGGACCAGGAGGTCCCCCCGGCGGCCCATAACGGGGAGCGCCAGGCTCTCGGCAGCCAGGACGAGAGGGCCGAGTCCAGGCTGCAGCGCCGGCACAGCGATGTCAGGGTCTACAAGGAGTTCTGTGACTTTTACGCCAGATTGTGAGTGGCCCCCTCCCGGGCCCCCTCCTGGGGCTGGAGTTCACTGCCTTGGGCTTTGACCTGCACCTTCAGCGGGTCTCCTGCCAGGACTGGAGGTGGGGGGCGAGGATGCCCAGGACAAGTGCAGAAAAGAAGGGAGGAGAGAAGGAAGGTGCTGCCTACAGGCCGGAGGCGGCCCTGCTGACTCTCCTCCTGGGGGCTGGAATGGAATCACCGCCTCTCCATCTCGGGGTGTGCTTAGCAGGGAGGGGAGTTTACCTAGCCTGAGTCTCTGCTTCCTCCATCCACTCCCTGTGCTTTTGCAATAGATGTCCCGCTTCTCTTTACCTGAGACAGCAAGCTCCTGATGAGCTCTAAGACCAATCGGACCAGTACAGTTACACTGTAACCAGAATGCTTGGTGAACTCAAAGTGCTTCAGGGGCTCGCATTCCTGCACTTTAATGCTAGAATATATGTTTCACACACTTTGATAAACAAAGCACTTGAATAACAGAAGGCTCGGTGACGTCAGGTTTTCTGTGTGTGGCAACTTTGTGGAGGTGGATCGGCTGAGACAGTTGTGACCAGACCACCACCAAGCCTTTCATGCTCCCCAGGTGTACATTTCCCACCATGGAAATCCTCTCTGAAACATTAGCCTGTTAATTATAACTAATCCACCGACAGCTCACCCTGCCTTAAAAGTAACTTCTGTCATCTGCAGTAACCGTGTCAGTCACTGTGAAAAGACTGAATAGGTCAGTGTTCAGTGTGGGCCTCACTTTACTGTCTGGGGGTATTGGCCATGGGGGACTGTGCTCCGAGGGTCAGGGCTGTAGAGGAACTCGGCATCTTCCACTGAATTTTGCTGTAAACCTAAAACTGCTCAAAAACAGCCCATAAAAAAAAATACATATATATATATATATATATATATATGTATATACAGTGCCAGAGGGTCAGAGAGGATGGGCAATGTAAGCAGTTGAGTAGGTTGGTGAGATTATTGGTTTGTTTGGGCTTCTTTCCTCAAAGTTTCCGCTAATGTTCTCTTTCCTTTGTCTTCTTGGTTGTTGTTAAAATGAACACTTCTTCAAAAACACGGAACTTTATCTCTAAGACTAATTTACTTTTACTGTGAGTGGGGGAAAACTTGCTTTTATAATGTCTCTGCCTGTTTTCTAACTACATTCTAATCTGTGAGTATTTTAACTTGAGTGTAAATGGTCTGTAGTGTAACGAGCATAAATGGGTCAGTGATAAACAATTTGATATGGGGACCCATTCATAGTCTTAAAAAATACTGAGGTCTCCAAATACTTCTTGTTTTATTGGTATTTACTGTATTAGAAAATAAAACTGAGAAAAAGTTTAAGTACTTGTAATTAGTTCATTTAAAATAACAATGCGCTCATTACACATTAATAATATTAATATTAATTTTATATGAAATATGTTTCCAAAATGACAAAATCCTGGTAGAAAGAGTGGCATTAAAAAAAAAAAAAAAAAAGAAAGAGTGGCATTGTGTTAACATTTTTGCAAGTTGTGTGTCTCAATAAAGCCATGCCACCTGCCTTCATCCTTCTGGAAGATGTTGTTTTGAATTAAGTTTATAAAGAAATCATGGCCCCTGTAGAGACGTGGGGCAGGGGGGCCTTTTCTCCTGGAGAATGTCACTGATCTGGGAAGTCGGTATTCGGGGCACTCCAGGGTTTCTCCTGTAGCTCTCTTGGAATTCTGCTAAAATCACTGAGAATTCAGTGACTCTTTTGAGAGAATTTTAAATTAGTAACAGTATTTGATGTTTTGAGTAGCTCCTTTTGGTTTCCAAAGTGGTTTTATAGGCTTTTTCTTATTCAACTCTCGGAGCAGTACTGGGCCTGTGGGGGCGGCTGTGGGCCACCGCACGTTGTCAAGGAGCACCTGTGGATTTTGCTCCCTGTTAGGAGAAGGGGACCAGAACCAGACTGCCCTCGTTCATCCGGCTCGCAGCAGAGTCGGGTGACAAGGGAGCTGACAGCTTCTCTCCCTGGTCCCCAGTACTTTTTCAACAACAAATAGAAAGTTCGATTCAGTAGGAGACTTAGGTCAATTTTGCCAAGGGTCAAGGCCACATCCCTCCCTTCCTTTCCTGGCAACGCTTTAACCGAGTTTTGTTGGTGTGGGGTCGTGGACATGGACTTCTGCGTGGACTGTGAAGTCGGCAAAGCAGGATGTTTCTCTGTGAGACCGTTGCCAGGAGAGGGTGGGGTCATCTTCCATGGGAGTGGGGGTGAGGTGTGCTCTGTGCAGACCTTACTGAGGAAGCAGTGAGATGTGGGCTGTGATGGGGACAAGGCAGCGGTCCTCCAAGGGGTGGGGGGATCTCTACCTCCCCCTTGGGGGCTGGGCAGGCTCCAGAGGTTGGCAGTGACTGCCCAAGGAGGGCTGAGTGGATGTCTGGGGGCGAAGACGCTGCCCCTGGGACCCAACACACAGCGGAGTGCATGCTCTGAGTGGGCGTCTGGGTATCTGAAAATAAACTTGCAAATCATGAAGTTGCTGGGCCAGCACCAGCTCTGCCAGGGCCTTCCCCCTGGGGCCTGTCCAGAGACCCAAAAGTCCTTCACCGGAGCCCACAGTCTGGAAAGATCTGATCGGGGGTTCGGTCAGGTGCTTTCCCTTTACTGAATGCACCTGAGTGTTCGGGGTCCAGGGGAACCCTGGCTGGTAGCTCCTCAGCTGGAGTCTTGTCGCGGTTCCTCTTTCCTGACAGGTCTCTCAGGTCCTGTCGAGCATGATACCATCATCCCGTTGTGGCTCCTGGGAGGGGGAACCTGGCTTCTGGGCCTGTGTCTCCCCTGAACCAGACAGCTATGTGAGGCTGGGCTTGTCAGTCTCTGGACCTGCACATCGCCGGCTGTAGAATGTTCTCAGGATGGGAAACTCTGTGGCATTCAGATCCATCTCCCAGTGACTGTGTTCAGATCCGTCTCCCAGTGTCCATGTTTGGCATTTGTCCCCCCATCGGACTATAGGACTGAAGCTGCTTTGGCAGGCCTCAGCAGCTGGGGCCTGTATCTGGGCTGTGCCTTCAGCATGTCCAGACCGTGTTGGGGGGGAGTTCAGTGAAGTCAATGTCAGGCCCTCAGTTCAGTCCTTTGAGGTGGCTCATGAGGCTCCCCTGCAGCCCTGGCTCCTCACAGGCTGGGCAGGGGGTAGGGTGCTCTCTGGGCTGTTGGCAGGAGGATGCAGGATGTTAGCGAACCAGAGGGTCTGCACCCAGATGCCACTTGAGAAAGTGGACTTGAGACCTTGGGTCGCAGGTGGGAAGCCAGCTTTATGGACAAGACACAGTTGTTGTGACCCCAGACCAAGCTCTCAGGGAGGGCTGCCATCTGTGACCCATGTCCCCTGTCTGTCTGTTGCAGCAACATGGCCAACGCCCTGGCCAACGCCAGCTGCGAGCGCTGCCGGGGTGGCTTTGCGCCCGCTGAGAAGATTGTCAACAGCAATGGCGAGCTCTACCACGAGCAATGCTTCGTGTGTGCCCAGTGCTTCCAGCAGTTCCCAGAGGGCCTCTTCTACGAGGTGGGTGTGGGTGAGCTGCGGGGGCGGGGCTGTGGTGCTGGGGTGGTGGGGGCTGGGCAGTGATGGTGGGTAGAGGGGACAGGGAGGGAGGCCTGGCCAGTGATTGGGGGGGTGGGGGGTGGGCTGGGCAGTGTTGCTGGGTGGTGGTCAGCCCTGTGGATGCCCCCAGCACCTGTGTCCTAAAGGGGCTCTTATTTGTGGGGTGGGGGCACCCCATCTTATCCTGTTCTTCTCAGTGTCTCCTCTTCTTTCCCAAACACCTATTCTTCCTGGTCCTATGGTTGTTACCGTGGGCGCCGGGCCCAAGTGTGTTCATGCTGACTGTCCTGAAATGCCCCTTCACGTCTGCTTCGGGGCTGATCTAGGGATGGCCTCAACCTGGGAGTGAGGACAACAGTGTGTGTGTGTGTATGTGTCTGTGTGTCTGTGTATATATCTGTGTCTGTATGTGTCTGTGTATATCTGTGTGTGTGGTGTGTGGCTGTGTGGTCTGTGTGTGGCTGTGTATGTGTGTGGCTATGCTTGTGTCTGTGTGTGAGTGCATGCCTGTGTGATCACCTCCTTGTGTGTCTGCACGCATGTCTCTATATGGTGATATGTGTACACAGTTATATGACACCCAGAGGCGGCTGCTGTTTGGTTCTCCTCCTGCAGATTTTAAACTTTTCCTGTTTTATAAGCCATTCCTGAGGAAGGAAAGGTGGCTTTTAGAGGTCATTAGTAAGTCAGCTGTTGGTCAGTCTGACAGTGTTTTTCCATAGGAATGGGGCCTGAGAGGGGGGCTCGCAGCCAGCCTGCAGAAATCATGGGGCCACAGAGCAGAGCAGTGTGTGTGTCGGGACAAACTCCAGAACACCATCTTGCTCAGACACATCTTTTCAGCTCCTGCCATGTTCCCACAGCATGCGTTCCCTACGACAGAAACCCTCTCCGTCAGAACAGGAATCTCTCTTCCTGTCAAGGGTGATGCCCTTCAGGCTGGTTCTGGGGACCAAGCAGGGCTCTCCAGTCCCTAAGCTGGTGCAGGGGAGGCTGTGGCCCCTGGCGCCCAGGCCCTCAGCACAGTCTCAGGGGTCCAGGGAGCCTGCCCCAAGGAGACGTTGGTCTCCACACTTGTAAAGCCCTCTACCTGCCTGATCCTTCTCGAGGCCCAGAGAGGCTGTGTGCCCTTGACAAGAGCAGACCAGTGACATAATAGGGTTAGAACTCAGTTTGGTCTCTGATATCTGATGTGCTTTTCTTTCCCTGACCTACTATTTTCAGAGCTAAGATTTTTACTGAAATGGGTAATTATGGCAATGGCCTTAGGAGAGATTCTAAGAAGGAAAAGAGAAGAGGCAGGCTCTTATCTGCGTGGCTTGCTGTTGCCTGTCCATCACTTTCTTTTCCCCATACTGTGAGAAGGATGCAAGCAGTCCCCCAAATAGAAAACATTAATAAGCTAGATAACATTGAACTCCAAGTCTTCTAGGTGTCAGGCATCCTTATCAGTGGAGTACTGAAATCACTGTGAGGGAAGGAGGGGTCCTGCTTACCTCAGTAGGATATGCTGCTTGTGCAAATAATCAAACAGTAAATGCAATTTAACACTTGTAACATGCTTTCCTAAAAACTATTGATCAGATTGATAGATTGACTTGGCTGCATCAGAATCTTCACTGCATTATGTGAGATCTTTGATTCTGGTGCAGAGGCTCTCTAGTCGAGGCACGCAGGCTTCGTAGTTGAGGCACATGGGCTTGGTAGTTACGGCATGTGAGCTTAACTGCTCCTCCACTTGTGGAATCTTCTGGGACCAGGGATCAAACCCATGTCCCCTGCATAACCACTGGATGGCCAGGGAAGCCCCCATATTTACATTTTGATCATTTGTATAGTAATAATCTTTGTAATGGGCTTCCCTGGAGGCTCAGATGGTAAGGAATCCACCTGCAATGCAGGAGACCTGGGTTTGATCCCTGGGTCAGGAAGATCCCCTGGAGGATGGCATGGCAACCCACTCCAATATTCTTGCCTGGAGAATTCCATGGACAGAGGAGCCTGGCGGGCTACAGTCCATGGGGTCACAAAGAGTCGGACACGACGAGTGACTAAGCACTGCACATCACACAAAAGTGAAGACAGTTAAAATATGCTAGAATATTTACTGTCTGTAAATTTTTTTTTTCAACATGGAGAGAGGGGTCTGTGGTTCTCCTCCACCCTGCAGGTGGGGTTTGAGCCAAGACCTCGTGAAGCCTGGTGAGCAGGGGGCTCATTGCTCTCTGGAGGCGGAGGGTCACTTCTGGTCTCAGCTGGTCGGTGAGCCTGTCCTATATCCACACGCAGGCATATGGAAGGTGCCAGAGGGTGCCCCTCTGCTTCACAGGCCTCAGGAGGATGATGGATCCTGGGGCTGTCTCCTACTCAGGGGGGCGGTACTTTCTGTTTCAGTTTGAAGGAAGGAAGTACTGTGAGCATGACTTCCAGATGCTCTTTGCTCCTTGCTGTCATCAGTGTGGTAAGTGTTGGTGCCCAACCTGCCGTGAAAAGTAAGTTTCCTTCTGCAGGACTTCCTCCCACGAGCTGCGTAGGAAGGAGAGTTGTCAGGTGCTTGTCAGCCACACTCCCCAGCATCGAGGTTAACCGCCGGGGAGAGTCCCAACCCGAGAGCACCGGTTCTCATGGCCCGAGGGGTGACTGACCCCAGGACCTGCCGGGCTTCCATGCAGTTCCCTTTTGTCAGTGCAGTCGGTGGGGGGCAGCAGGGACCTCTAGAGGCACAGGGGTGGCCTGCCGGTCACATAGCCGAAGAACGTGGGATTAGCGAGTAGATGCTGAGAAGCTTGGATGCGGGAAGAAGTTAAGTCTGCATCACAAGAAAGCGGGCTGTGGACTTCTGCTTTCTGTGCCCATGACCTGATATAACCACAGGCCTTGGAGAGGGAGAGCCCACACCTTGTTTAGAAAAGGAGAGCAGACCCAGAGATGAGAGGAGACAGCCCGAGAATGTGGCTGCAGGGCCAAACACAGGGGCTCAGGGGACATGGAGGCATGTTTCTAACGCAGCGCCTCCTGTGGGGTGCTAGCACAGGGAGAATGGTTTCCCAGGGCTGTGGGCTGGGAGGCTGAGCTGCGGCCTGAGTGTCCCTCCTGCAGGTGAATTCATCATCGGCCGGGTGATCAAAGCCATGAACAACAGCTGGCACCCCGAGTGCTTCCGCTGCGACCTGTGCCAGGAGGTCCTGGCCGACATCGGTTTCGTCAAGAACGCCGGGAGGTATGACCAGGGCACCGGTCCCCTCAAGGCAGGTGGGTGGGTGGGCAGGGTGGTGCCGCAGGGTGGCATGGCCGGGCCTGTGGGGGACGCCCTGGCATTGTCCTACATCTGGCACGGCTGCCAGGGGGGTCTTTTAAGCGCTACCTGATCATCCGGCTAGGAGTAATGAGCTTCCTGTGGAAAGTGGGGCTTGGTTCTGCTCTTGAAACACAGCAGTGATTTTTAAGAAACGGTCTCTTGAATTTCTTTGCATAGATGTGGGAAGCTTTTTTTTTTTAATTATTAGAACGTTGGATTTTAAATGTCAGCTTCTGTGGCTCTGTTTAGGCACCTGTGTCGCCCCTGTCATAACCGGGAGAAAGCCCGGGGCCTCGGCAAATACATCTGCCAGAAGTGCCACGCCATCATTGACGAGCAGCCCCTGATATTCAAGAACGACCCCTACCATCCAGACCACTTCAACTGCGCCAACTGCGGGTAGGCCCATGTTCTCTTGCTTACACTGTACAGACAGTGGAAATAAGTGAACGCACTGACTTGGGTATTACTGTTACTCCAGCATCCAAACTGGTTTTCTTCAGCTTTTAATCTGGAAAATGTTAAACCTATAAGAGAGTCAAGAGACTCATACACAGAGAACCCCAGACCTTTCATGAGGTCTCACTGGGTAACATGTTGCCGTGTGTGTGTATACAAGTGTGCATAAACATGTACCTTTAAATGTGTGTGCTCAGTCACTCAGTCGTGTCTGACTCTTGCCACACCATAGACTGTAGCCCACCAGGCTCCTCTGTCCATGAGATTTCCCAGGCAAGAAGCCTGGAGTGGGTTGCCGTGCCCTCCTCCAGGGGATCTTCCCGACCCAGGGATCAAACCTGTGTCTCCTGCATTGGCAGGTGGATTCTTTACCACTGCGTGACCTGGAAAGCCCTAATACCTTTAAATAATCAGCTCATATTAAAATATCCCCAGTGATCCCCACAGCTGTTTTTCATCACACTGTTTTTAATACAGGGTCCCCTCTCCCATGCAAAGAAAAAAACTTTAAATGGTCTTATCTTTGTATCAAAATGGATATAACTTTCACAGTTGTAACCATTAGCGTTTAAACTACATCTGTTTACTTTCGCTCTCTATTTACATCTAAAGGCAATTTTGTTTTTTCTTCAGAAGCTCAGGATAAGTTGTTAGGCTATGCGTTTCACAATCTGCTGTGTAGTATAAGAATTTAATGGAAAAGGTACTTGACCATAGTCGGCATGACTGTCCTGGCTGTTACCACGGGGAGTAGAGAGCTGCAGTGAAAGCTGACAGACAGCTTGTTTTGGGGATTCAGTTCTGGCTTGGTCAGGTTTTCTTGCCTGTCCTCTCTCTGTTCATTCTCCATGAGCACTTCTAAAGAACCTTTTAAAAACAGATGAAATTCATCTTGCTTGGGGGCCACCTTGGTTTATTGACTCAGGAGACTGAAGACGGTAGTGAACTCAAGCATCTGTCGGGGGAGTGGTCTGGGCGTTTGGTCTGTATGTCTTCTGTGAACCCACTGCTGTTCTTAGCAGCTTGTTAGTGAGTGTCAGGAAGTGGAACGTCTCCACACTCTTGTTATTTTAGGAAGGGAGCATTAGCAGTTCTGTCCCCGGACCTGCATCCCTCTCCCCCAGCTTCTTAAGGAAAACAAGGACAGCAGAGACAAGGGCCCGCATTGGGGTACGTCTGACTGGTCGTCACTGAGTGGTGTGTATGTTGACACGAATATGAAGCCTGCTGAAGCTGGTCGATCGCTGTGACCACCTCTAGCGGGAGCAAGCAGTTATGGGGTTGTTGCGGTGGTCTATTCAGATGCCTTATCTGAGGGCGTCAGCCGCATCAGCCGCCGGCTCTCGCCTTGCTGGTGGTACTCAGTGGTTCCCTTCTCGGGCAGGAAGGAGCTGACTGCCGACGCCCGGGAGCTCAAGGGGGAGCTGTACTGCCTGCCATGCCACGACAAGATGGGGGTGCCCATCTGCGGTGCCTGCCGCCGGCCCATCGAGGGGCGTGTGGTGAATGCCATGGGCAAGCAGTGGCACGTGGAGGTGAGTGCCCGTGGCAGGGTAACGGGTCCCTCATACACCCAAGGCTGAGGGGTGCCAGCAAGGCTGGGGGATGCTGAGGGGCAAGTGAGGGTACTTGGTGACAGTCAACTTTGTGGAAAACTAAGAACATAGATGGCACGGTGCTATGATCAGCCGTGATGGTGCAGGGAGACCTCTTGGTTCCTGGTCTAACCCAGAGAGGCGTCCACGTATCCTCTCTGTTCTCATTCTGCTGTTGAGTCAGGGCCTCCAGATGCTGGGTGAAGGCTGGGAGCACTGCAGGGTCGCTTGTGACCCAGATGACACCAGCGCCTAGGCTTTCATGGATCTTCTCTTTAGCTCTAGGGCTTTGCTTCACTACATAAATAAAACATGGTGTTGAAAATATGACCTAATGCCGTTTCTTTCAGCATTTTGTCTGTGCTAAGTGTGAGAAGCCATTCCTTGGACATCGCCATTACGAGAGGAAGGGCCTGGCATACTGTGAAACCCACTACAACCAGGTAGAGATGGGCTCTTTGGATGTGACACACACTTACGTGAACTTGAGCCTCTCCACAGTTACGTGCAAAGAGAGCTCTGGGGAAATGTACACTGGGCTATCCACATGGCTTTTTAACGTTTTATTTGTAAAATCACTTCATGCTCAGAGAAAAGTGGTAAAATAATAAATACAAAGAAAATACCTACATGTTGTACTCAGATTCAGTACCTGCTTCATCACATGTGTGTCCTTCCTGCCTTCTCTGACCCACACATAAATGCTCGTCTCATTATATGCAAGTCAATGTACACATACAAAAGCGTGCCAGTTCTTTTCTAAAGCATTTGATGGTAAATTCCCTGTGGTCCTTTACCCCTAACGCTTCAGTGTGTGCTTCCCAAGAATATGGGGCTCACTAGTCTAACCGCTGTTATCAGTATTGATTACTCTGTCCATTCCAGTTCTGTCACTTTACCAAGTAATGTCCTTCCGGCCTATTTTCCACTCCAGTGCTGGGCCCAGTCTGGGGTTCTCATGCTGAACCATCCTGAAATCTGGACCATCTCCAGAGCCATGTTTTGTTTTTCATCAACATGAATAGTAAAATGTTTTCATTGTAGGAAGTAAAAACTAGTCAGTGAGCATTTACTGATCATCTCTAGTAACAGCAAATTCTGAGTTTAGGTAGCCAGGCTATTTTTTTTTTTAATTGAAGGATGATTGTTTTACAATCTTGTGTTGGCATCTGCCACACATCAATGTAAGTCAGCCACAGGTATACATATATCCCCTCCTTCCTGAAACCCCTTCCCATCTCCCATGCTTCCCACTCCTCTAGGTGGTCACAGACCACTCGGTTGAGCTCCCTGTGCCACACAGAAAATTCCCTCTTGCTATCTTTTCTACATATGGTAATGTATATGTTTCCACACTATTCTGTCAATTCAATGGAATATTACTCAGCTATGAAAAAAGAACTCATTTGCATCAGTCCTACTGAGGTGGATAAAGCTAGAGCCTATTATACGGAGTGAAGTAAGTCAGAAAGAAAAATATCGTATGTTAATGCATGTATATGGAAGCTAGAAACATGCTGTAGGGTATTTGTTTTCAAGTTGTACAAAGAACTGAAATTATATTAAATGTTGGTGTTCTGATACTTAGTTGTAACACATCTTTAATTTTACCACTTTTTTTTTTTTCTTTTCCCGTTTCCAGCTATTTGGTGATGTTTGTTTCCACTGCAACCGTGTTATAGAAGGCGATGGTGAGCACCTGTAGGGCACCTTTGGCCACAAAACCCCTGGGTCATGTGAAAATTGGAAAATGTTGCGATGGTCATTGGTTACTTTTCCTCTTTCTCTGGCGTATTTCCCAAGTGATCTATAGCCGTGAAATGCTAACTCCTAAGAATTGAACTTGTTGCTCACTTGTGATGACACTTTAGGCCAGTGCTGCAAGGTCGTTACCATAGAAACGACTGACCCCGAGTCTTGCTTCTCCCTCCCATCCACTTTCCATGGAAGCTGCAAGGTGTGTTCATTAGGAGCGCTTGGGGAGGGCCCCCCGAACCCTGCAGACATGAACACCTGGTGGTTGTCTCTAGACCTTTCCAGAACCTGCCCCCTGGTCCCGTATGAGGAGGCCTGATTGACTAGCATGGAAAGGAAGCAGCTGTTTGCCAGCAGTCATTAGCAAATTCTGCCAGAAGCTTCCTGGTGAAGTTGTAAACACTGCTGTTTCCAGCCCGCTTCATGCCTCTGGGCAGAGAGCCGAATTTGGGAAATACTTTCTGAAACACTGCCCAAGTGCCCTTTGTGAAGGGGTGGCTTCAGGAAAGTGATCTTTAGTCCCGGTGGAAATAAATCTCACCTCCACCTGCAGGAGGCAGTTGCCAGGAGAGAGAAGCAGGCAGAGGAGCTTAGTGTCAGCTTGAGAGGCAGACTCACCCCGGCTAGTGGGTTAGCACCTGGCTCCTGTTTTAATTACCTACCTAGTTCAGACTTCCTTGCTGGGCCGATGGCAGGAGGCAGGTAGCGATGCCAGGAGAGTTGGGCCGCACCTTCGCGGCTGGGGAGTGGGGGCTCCGATGGGGAGACTTGGCATCTGCTGTTCAGATGCCTCGAAACATTAACCATCAATACAGGTTGAAAGGCAGTGATGGCCTTCCCTGAGGTGAGGCCTGCAGTTGTGGGAGACAGATGCAGAGCTGGGACTGTGTGTTCTAACAGTGTGATAGATGAATTAGTGAGTAACTTCAACTGATTCCGTGAGCATCAGTTAACGGCACTGAGATGCTTAGTGCTGTGTGTGGTTCTTTTGTGAGAAAAGCCCTAGAGAAGTGGCCTGGGGAAGGGGTTGGTGATGAGCTGAGCTGCGGGTGAGTGACCATCCCCTCTCTCCCCAGTGGTCTCCGCCCTCAACAAGGCCTGGTGTGTGCACTGCTTTGCCTGTTCCACCTGCAGCGCCAAGCTGACACTCAAGTAAGTGTGCACTGGGCCTGTGAGCCCTCGGGTGGGACCCGCAGGGGACATTGTGGAGAGCATTCAGTGTTGGAAAAGAAAGACCTGATGCTGCTTGCTTCTTTCTGTCCAGGCCTTCTCAAAGCAAAGGTTCCTCCTTTAATCGTTCCCTCTTTTCTTTTGTTCCTTCTCTGTCCTACACAAAGGGATAAGTTTGTTGAGATTGATCTAAAGCCAGTCTGCAAACATTGTTATGAGAAAATGCCAGAAGAATTTAAGAGGAGACTTGCCAAGCGGGAGAGAGAAGCCAAGGATAAGGACAAGCAGAAAAAGAAAAAGCCAGTCTGTCTGTGAGCTTTTCTGTCCCTCTGCCACCATTTCTACTGCTTTCTCCTGTGGTTAGTCATCTAGAATACATGTTGATCCTGGTTTCGCCTCTTGCTTTTCTTGTTTCTTTTTGGCATGTATTTGTAGCTGCCAGAGGCTGACATAGATGGGCTTGTCCTGTGTAGAGCTGATCTTTTTGCCTAATTATTAAAATTACACACTTTAATAGGGTCCACCCTTCAGATAACCTGTACTGCACTTGCTTCCTTGAATCTGTAGACTCTCTCAGCTCATTTTTTAATCACAATATGGTATAGATTTCTTTTTTTTCCAGTGGATTCAAAGGGAAGAATTCTAATCTCTTAATAGATATTGTAAAAGTTTCAGAGTATTTCTGTCAGATCATTACAGCTTTTAAAATCCTAGTTTTTTGCTTCTTTGCCTAAAATAATTGGTCAGTTCCAGTGCTGCATGTTCTAAGTTCTGTGTTAAACTAAACCCTCTCAGCATGTTTCCTATCTAAGCAGAGACCATCTAGAGTAGAGAATAAGATACGGCATCTCTGGATATGTGTATGTGTTTTTGTACAATTCCTGGTTTTCACAGGACATATTTCAGTCTTTGAAATTCTCTTGCATTGTTAGAAAGACTGTCTCAGTTCTTCACAGGGACCACTGTGTTCTGAGTTCTAAAAGTTTTTTATTGTTTCAGTTTTCAAGTTTTCTTCTACAAAGAAAAATTAAAATTCAGATAGAAAATGAAAACAATGTAAGGTCTGCTTAGCAGGCTTCCCTGGTGGCTCAATGGTAAAGAATCCACCTGCCAAAGTAGGAAATGTGGGTTCAACCCGAGTTGGGATGATCCCCTAGAGAAGGATATGGTAACCCACTCCAGTATTTTTGCCTGGAAAATCCCATGAACAGAGGAGCCTGGCAAGCTATAGTTCATGGGGTCTATAGAACACTTTGGGAGAACTTTTTAACTCAATAGCACTATTTAAATCAAATTGCCAATTGAAACATAACATTTGAATTACTGTCATCATTAGGATCTCTGGAAAAAAAATCAGAAAATAATTCTCACATGGTGTTTAAAAAAAAAGGTTTTTCAGTTTAAATATGTGGTCAGGATTTTGTTATTTTTGTTCTTTAAAATTGTATCAACAGATGTAATAATTTGTAACAGATAACAGTGTGTCACTGAACCTGTCCCACACATTTCCTACATGTAATTTCACAGAAATTGAACTAGTTAGAAAGTTCTGCATTTGTTCCATTCACAATTAGGGACTCACGACCTCAATGGCTATGAGCGCTGATAGCTGTCAACTGGAAGTGCATCACCCATAGCTAGGAGGCCTTCTCAACATGTGTCCGGAATTGTACAAGTGAATTGAGGGTGTGTGCTGTCCTGGCTTTTAAAGAATTGAGTTCTCCATATACACACTGATCACAGATGTGACCACAGGCCACATGGTCCACTGGTGCTCTTGAATTTTCTGTGAGACAGCCAACCAAAGTAACCTAGATGTTAGTTTAGGTTTTTCTTTTTGCAGATGATCATTGTTTTTGGGACAGGAGGCCAGGCAAGATGAAGCCTCATAGCTTCACCATGTAAAATACTACATGAGATACTTACACCTTCAATAAAGAGGATCAGTCTTATCAGAGAGATAGAGTTCTTTGCTCTGAATAACTATTTTTAAAGTGTTCTCAGAGTATTTTAAAATGATTGACTTTATCTGAGTTTTATTCACGTTAGATTCCCTGCATACTTAGCACAGACTGAAATGTAATCAGCATTCTGTATCACATAGATCATTGTACAAGATCAGGTTTATAAGGGCAACTTTCTTCAAATAGTATTGTAGTTTATGTTTACCATAATGATTAGAATTGAGAGTAGAATTACAGTTTTTTGCTAATATGAATATAGTTGTAATATGCATAGTGTCTTCATTTACTTCAATAAAATTACTGCACATTATCTGTATGTCTGTATACAAATGTGAATACATTTCCACTAATACTTTTTATTATTATTATTAACTTTAGGAATAAATTTGTGGAGTTTGACATGAAGCCAGTCTGTAAGAAGTGCTATGAGAAATTTCCGTTGGAGCTGAAGAAAAGACTTAAGAAGCTAGCTGAGACCTTAGGAAGGAAATAACTTCCTTTATTTTTTCTCTTCTATGCAAAGATAAGAGATCACAACATTGCCTCACCTGATGCACCCAGTCTTAAAGTTGTGTCTCAAAATAGTTGAGAGCAAAGAGGACCTATTGAACACCTGTTGGTGTTCTTCATCTCCTTTTTCTCATTAAAGAGAAAAAAAGTTTGTCATCATATTTAAAACATGGATGAGATCAAGATTTGCCTTTGTTAATAACCCTTATCAGTTTGTTGAAATGTAGATGATACATAATAGAAAAAGAAACATGGTTAAATGTTAAATTTTAATTAGGGTCCAAAATATTAAATATAACTTTTAAAAATGAAAGGAGTCAGTTTTTACATGACTCAGATAAAAAAATATAAACATTATTTACTTTGTATTCAAAAGGAAATTAATTACAACTGCAGTTGGGGAGGATATAAAAAAGAAAACCATATCTCACAAAATCTTAGGGTGTTTATCAAACTAGTGACTGTAAAATGAATATACACATTACTCATATAAAAAACAAGTGTATTCAGAACTACTTGATTTGGGGACTTTTATTGTTATGGTTAAATGCAATAAGTATTAGCTTAGTTTTAATTTTTGTTCTCCTTTGTGAACTTCTTTATACAGTTACTTAACATAGTAGTTATAGCTAGCTAATAGTATTCTTTTTAAAATTTTGTGCAAAAAAATTTATACTAGGTATTTGAAAATACAGTATACTTTACAATATTGGAAAAATGAAGTATTTTTTCATGTATTACAGCAATTATACTTTGAAGCTTAAGGTCACAGATGCAGTCTTAGAGTAGGACATGAAATTAAATGTTAAGTAGTTTGGAATGTATCACTTAAAAAACGTGAATGTTTATGTATTGATCATATTGCCTTTATAACCATGCTAATATCTATGCTTTATATATAAATAAACTTGCCTTGCCTTAGAAAAATACATACATTAATCAGGAATTCTAGCTGTTTCATACCTTGCAAAGTAAAAACAAGTGCATTGAATGAGATTTGTAAACTCAAATTCATTTATCACAGCTATGATTATATTAAAATTTTTTTTCTTCTTTTTAGGGAAACACATTGAAATTAATTTGTGATCTTAATTAGAAGAGAATCATGTTGATATGTGTTTCAAGTTTTTGTTACAGATCTTATAATTAGATTTTATTTATGTATGAGGTATAAGTAACACTTTTAAATTGGAAGAGTGGTGTTTAAGTGTCAACTTTAGGCCAAAAGTAGTGAATTATTTTATTTTGCAAAGTTTTATCTTAAAGTTTCTGGATGTCTTTCTCCATAAACCTATATGCAAAGTGAATTTTGTGAACATTTTTTAAATGTTGCTGCTACTTACTATGTTATCATATAAAAGAAAGTTGCAAAGATGGGCTTCTAAGGGGAAAATTATTGGTATTTTCAAAAAATTGCTGAAATGTTATTTTGCCATTAAAAAAACAAAAAATCTCAGGATGCTACCAGTCTGCCATTAAGATATTTGTATGCATGTATTTTTAAATACTTGTGCATGCACTTTAAATTGTATTTCAGTTTTTAGTTAATTTATAACCAATAACTTAATTTTTTTTAGTGCTCTTTTAGAGTTCCAAATACGATCAGTGATAGAAAATAATATATACTTTAGACTGTGTTCAGAAGTCTGAACAGTCTTTGCATTTGACAGCAAGAAGCAAATTCCCTTCAGTGTGCCTTTGTCAGCTAATACATGACCAGCAACAAAAATCTTTAAAGTATTTATTAAATACTGTACTGTGGATACAGTGCAGGATCCACAGTCTGGGGTCTTGATGCTAAATTCCTAAATGCTCCCACACAGGAAATCCAGAGCAGAAAGCGCCCACTTACCTGTTTCTAATCACTAGGAAGAGGCATGGGCTGAATCACTACAGGCTTCATGTCTCTTCTGTGCCCAGAGGTCCTGCTGCTCACCTCTCTCATAAAATATGAGTTTGTAATTCCTGCAAGTTTGCCCCTTGAAGCCTCCAAGGCCATGGGGTGTTTTATCCAGACACACACTCCCTGCCCCCTGCAAGGGGTCATTGAGCTCTTACCAGGAGTAAGGAGTAAACGGTTGTCAGTGCATGAGAGGATAGACTTACTTAGTTTCACATGGCTTCCTCCCAGAAGGGAGAAGCTCAGGCTAGTGAACAAATCTTTGCTTAAAATCCTACAAGGCATTTGAAATAATTCATTGTTTACTACATTTCTAAGTGCTCTTTTCCTTATGTCTGGGTACGAGTCAAACATTCTTTACATCTTACTAACATTGTAACTGATGGTAGGTCATTTTTGCCTTATTTGTTTGCCAAAATAGCAATTTCTAAATTAAGGAAATTTTGAAGTTGGCTTACAGCATTGTTGTATTTCATTTTCGATTGTAAACTCAGTGGCAGGGACACTATGTCAATAATTATGTTTTTACACAGCAACCAGTGCAGTATACTCTTGGTGCTTAATAAATGTTCATAACTGTTAAGAATAACTGTTATGTTTTGCTTAACTTGAACGGCTTTGAGACATGGAACCATAACGATATAGGACTAGTGCTTAAGAAAGCCATTTTGGAAACAACCCAAGTGTCCACTAATGAAAGATTGAATGAGAAAATGTGGTCTGTGTAACAATGAAATATTATTTAGCCACAGATAAGTAATCTTGCTATTTACAACAGCATGGATAGGACACTACTAAAAAGTCAGAGAAAGACAAATATTGTATGATCTCACTTATATGTGGAATGATTAAAAAAACCAAGCTCATTGATACAGAGAACAGATTGGTGGCTGTCAGTGGCAGGGGGCAGGGGGTGGGGGGTGAGGGTGGGCAAAATGGGTGGAGAGGGTCAAGAGACACAAACTTCCAGTTATAAAATAAATAATTCATAGAGATGTCATATACAGCTTGGTGACTATAGTTATTAATATGTATTACATATTTGAAAATTGCTAAGAGAATAGATCTTAAAAGTTATAAGAAAAAATTTTGTAACTGCATGATGACCAATGTTAACTAGACATTGTGATCATTTTGCAATGTGTACAAACATGGAATCATTATGTTGTACACCTGAGACTAACAAATTACATGTCAGTTATGCCTCAATTTAAAAGAGTGCCACATTTCTTCTTTTTATAAAAAGCCGTTTTAAACTATAGGTATGTAGTGTTTTCTGTAACAAAGTTTAAGTAGTGCTGTGTCTAAGTCCATGTTAAAAAAAAAAATCAAACAGCCTCTGTGTTCACAGGGTATGTTCACTGCTGCTACTGCTAAGTTGCTTCAGTCGTGTCTGATTCTGTGCGACCCCATAGACAGCAGCCCACCAGGCTCCCCCCTCGCCATTTCCTTCTCCAATGCATGACAGTGAAGAGTGAAAGTGAAGCCACTCAGTCTTGTCCGACTCTCAGCAACCCCATGGACTGCAGCCTACCAGGCTCCTCCATCCATGGGATTTTCCAGGCAAGAGTACTGGAGTGGGGTGCCACAGCCTTCCCTGTGAGGTGACACCATGTTACTTAATCCTGACACCTGCCCAGGGGGCGGTGATGTCAAGGAGGCCCTTTGAGGTTCCATGGCAATTTAATGGAGAAGGGGTAGCGCTGGAGCAATTGGACATCCAGATGCAGAAAAATGGCTCCTGACATAAGCCTTCCACTTACTGAAAAGATGAACTCAAAGTCATATATCTAAATATAAAGTGTGAGACAAAAGAAAACCTTTGTGACCAGGGGTCATGAGTTCTTATGCCACAGCAAAAGCATAATTCAGAAAACAAAAAATTAACAAGTTGCAATTTATCAAAATCAAAAACTGTCTCCTTAGTGGAAGATGCTGGTGAGTTATAATGAAATAACAAACTACAGACTGGGAGGAAATGTTCCCCAATCACACGTTTGAAAGAACTTGCAGTCAGAATACCTAAAGTCCTCTCAAAACTCAGCAGTTGATGAAACAGTGAGACAACAGTCAATGAAAATTCAATAATCAATGTAAGAAGAACAAAAGAAATTTTATTCAAGCCAAACTGAGGATTGTAACCTGGAAGCCGATTCTCAGAAGCCCTGAGAACTATCCCACCTGTTAGATGTCAATTCAATTCAGTTCAGTCACTCATTCGTGTCTGACTCTGCGACCCCATGGACACCAGGCCTCCCTGTCCATCACCAACTCCCAGAGTTTACTCAAACTCATATCCATTCAGTCGGTGATGCCATCCAACCATCTCATTCTCTGTTGTCCCCTTCTCCCTTCTTCAATCTTTTCCCAGCATCAGGGTCTTTTCAAGTGAGTCAGCTCTTCGCATCAGGTGGCCAAAGTACTGGCGTTTTCAACATCAGTCCTTCCAATGAATATTCAGGACTGATTTCCTTTAGGAGGGACTGGTTGGAACTCTATGCAGTCCAAGGGACTCTCAAGAGTCTTCTCCAATACCACAGTTCAAAAGCATTGATTCTTCGGCACTCAGCTTTCCTTATAGTCCAACTCACACCCATACATGACTACTGGAAAAACCATAGCCTAGACTAGATGGACCTTTGTTGGCAAAGTAACATCTCTGCTTTTGAATATGCTGTCTAGGTTAGTCATAACTTTTCTTCCAAGGAGTAATTGTCTTAATTTCATGGCTGCAGTCATCTACAGTGATTTTGTAGCCCAAAAAAATAAAAGTCTGTCACTGTTTCCCTATCTATTTGCCATGAAGTGATGGAACCAGATGCCATGATCTTAGTTTTCTGAATGTTGAGCTTTAAGCCAAATTTTCACTCTCCTCTTTGACTTCTACCAAGAGCTCCTTAGTTCTTCACTTTCTGCCATAAGGGTGGTGTCATCTGCATATCTGAGGTTATTGATATTTCTCCCGGCAATCTTGATTCCAGCTTGTGCTTTATCCAGCCCAGGGTTTCTCATGATGTACTCTGCATATAAGTTAAATAAGCAGGGTGACAATATACAGCCTTGATGTACTCCTTTTCCTACTTAGAACCAGTCTGTTGTTCCATGTCCAGTTCTAACCGTTGCTTCCTGACCTGCATACAGGTTTCTCAGGAGGCAGGTCAGGTGGTCTGGTGTTCCCATCTCTTGAAGAATTATCCAGTTGTGATCTGCATAGTCAATAAAGCAGAAATAAATGTTTTTCTGGAACTCTCTTGCTTTTTTGATGATCCAGCAGATATTGGCAATTTGACCTCTGGTTCCTCTGACTTTTCTAAAACCAGCTTGAACATCTGGTAGTTCACGGTTCATGTACTGTTGAAGCCTGGCTTGGAGAATTTTGAGCATTACTAGCGTGTGAGATGAGTGCAATTGAACGGTAGTTTGAGCATTCTTTGGCATTGCCTTTCTTTGGGATGGGAATGAAAACACCTTTTCCAGTCCTGTGGCCACTGCTGAGTTTTCCAAATTTGCTGGCATATTGAGTGCAGCACTTTCACAGCATCATCTTTCAGGATTTGAAATAGCTCAACTAGAATTCCATCACCTCCACTAGCTTTGTTCATAGTGATGCTTCCTAAGGCCCACTTGACTTCACATTCCAGGATGTCTGGCTCTAGGTGGGTGATCACCTCATTGTGATTATCTGGGTTATGAAGATCTTTTTTGTACAGTTCTGTATATTCTTGCCACCTCTTCTTAATATCTTCTGCTTCTTTTAGGTCCATACCATTTCTGTCCTTTATTGAGCCCATCTCCGCATGAAATGTTCCCTTGGTATCTCTAATTTTCTTGAAGAGATCTCTAGTCTTTCCCATTCTATTGTTTTCCTCTATTTATTTGCACTGATCACTGAGGAAGGCTTTGGAACTCTGCATTCAAATGGGTATATCTTTCCTTTTCTCCTTTGCTTTTTGGCTTCTCTTCTTTTCACAGGTATTTGTAAGGCCTCCTCAGACAGCCATTTTGCTATTTTGCATTTCTTTTTCTTGGGGATGGTCTTGATCCCTGTCTCCTGTACAATGTCATGAACCTCCGTCCATAGTTCACCAGGCACTCAGTCTATCAGATCTAGTCCCTTAAATCTATTTCTCACTTCCACTGTATAATCATAAGGGATTTGATTTAGGTCATACCTGAATGGTCTAGTGGTTTTCCCCACTTTCTTCAATTTAAGTCTGAATTTGGCAATAAGGAGTTCATGATCTGAGCCATAGTCAGCTCCCAGTCTTGTTTTTGCTGACTGTATAGAGCTGCTCCCAATCTTGTTTCTGCTGACTGTTTAAAGCTTCTCCATCTTTGGCTGCAAAGTTTATAATCAATCTGATTTCAGTGTTGACCATCTGTTGATGTCCATGTGTAATCTTCTGTTGTGTTGTTGAAAAAGTGTGTTTGCTATGACTAGTGGATTCTCTTGGCAAAACTTATTAGCCTTTGCCCTGCTTCATTTTGTACTCCAAGGTCAAATTTGCCTGTTACTCCAATTATCTCTTGACTTTCTACTTTTGTGTTCCACATTTTCAAGACAAAAGAATCATCAATCAAAATAGCTTACTGACATTTTGCATAAAGTTAATGGAGGAAACTCAGCCCAGGTGAGCAGGTCACCACAACCCCCTGCAGAGGTGGGAAGGAGCACTATTCTTTTAAGAAGTTATGTTGCTAGAGCACAAGAAAGTTAAAAGAAAAGCCCTCTACTTTGGAGCAGGCACTCCCATCTTTGAGGGGGTCCAGTTAATGTGTAATGCAAACTGCTCATTAGGGAGGGAGAGAGAAAGCCAAGAGTGACACATAGAACTCTATGTTTAAAGTTTCTCATCCTGGCTTATGACATTTTTTATCAGCCAGTTTTACCTGATTAATCTTGAGTCCTCAACTTCTGAATTAATTGAACTGACAGGCACCTAGCATAGAGCAAAGGCATCCATTGGTGATCAAAATCAAGGGTTACTTCATCTCAAGTCCCTCTCTGCTTTTCCTCTTTCACTTACTCCTTTTCAGTATATTCAACTAAAACAGATTAAGGTAGTAATTTTATGTGCTTGCCAAGGTATGCTTGGCAAGGTTGCTTTACTGTTCACACCCTCCGTTTCCTATCTGTCCACCTGAGCATAAGAACAAATAACAGTACTTTCATTAAGTTGTTGGGAGAATAAGTCAGTACATGTGATGTTGAGCTGCAGGCCACAGGCCTTGCCCAGGTTCAAGACTAAAAGCCCAGAGTAAGTGACAGGAAGAAGCACAAGCTGGAATCAACATTGCCAGGAGAAATATCAATAACCTCAGATATGCAGATGACACCACCCTTATGGCAGAGTGAAGAGGAACTAAAAAGCCTCTTGATGAAAGTGAAAAAGGAGAGTGAAAAAGTTGGCTTAAAGCTCAACATTCAGAAAATGAAGATCATGGCATCTTATCCCATCACTTCATGGCAAATAGATGGGGAAACAGTGGAAACAGTGTCAAACTTTATTTTGGGGGGCTCCAAAATCACTGCAGATGGTGATTGCAGCCATGAAATTAAAAGACGCTTACTCCTTGGAAGGAAAGTTAAGACCAACCTGGATAGCATATTCAAAAGCAGAGACATTATTTTGCCAACAAAGGTCCGTCTAGTCAAGGCTATGGTTTTTCCAGTGGTCACATATAGATGTGAGAGTTGGACTGTGAAGAAAGTTGAGCACTGAAAAATTGATGCTTTTGAACTGTGTTGTTGGAGAAGACTCTTGAGAGTCCCTTGGACTGCAAGGAGATCAGCCCTGGGTGTTCTTTGGAAGGAATGATGCTAAAGCTGAAACTCCAGTATTTTGGCCACCTCATGCTAAGAGTTGACTCATTGGAAAAAAACTCTGATGCTGGGAGGGATTGGGGTCAGGAGGAAAAGGGGACGACAGAGGATGAGATGGCTGGATGGCATCACTGACTCGATGGACTTGAGTTTTACTGAAGTGCAGTAGATGGTGATGGACAGGGAGGCCTGGCGTGCTGCGATTCATGGGGTCGCAGAGTCGGACATGACTGAGGGACTGAACTGAACTGAAGCGACGGGAACTTACCCACCTGAAGTGAGGTCTTGGAGCAACATCCCCAGGTGTGTAGCAGGACATAGGGGCAGGTTCACTCCCTTGGGGAAAGGGATACTACCAATTAGAGAGGACTTGACCTCCTGTTAGAGAAGGCAATGGCCCCCCACTCCAGTACTCTTGCCTGGAAAATCCCATGGACAGAGGAGCCTGGTGGGTCCATGGGGTCGCTAAGAGTCGGACATGACAGAGCGACTTCCCTTTCACTTTTCACTTTCATGCATTTGAGAAGGAAATGGCAACCCATTCCAGTGTTCTTGCCTGGAGAATCCCAGGGACGGGGGAGCCTGGTGAGCTGCCGTCTATGGGGTCGCACAGAGTCGGACAGGACTGAAGCGACTTAGCAGCTGCAGCAGATCTCCTGTTGTCTCATTATTTACCAAGGAAACCAGCAGAAGGACTCGCTCCTCACCATTAGTTAACATTAGCTGGGGCCTGGACCAAGTACCCTCCCAGACCAGCCACCCTTATTCACATCCAACAAACCTGAAACAAAACACACCATGATGGTTTCCCTCTTTATAAAGGAAATAATTGCTCACTGTAGAAAATTTGGAAAAATCAAAAAGGATAGCCTGTAAGAGGCCAGATTAGTTCTAAGTGTTGAATCTATTTGAAAGGATAAAAAGTATCCATAACCATAAATCCTGAATCCCTGTATACACAGGATGTGATCTTTTTACTAACTGAAAACATTTTCTACAACTTGTCTTAAAACTACGTCCAAAAAATTCAAATTCCAAAAGAGCGCTTAGATATAGCCGACTGGCGCCGCGGCGTGACGTCAGCATCGGGAACAGCGCGTCCGGCTCGAGAGCCTGCGGGAGAGATATTTCCGGACGCAGCTGCTACCGGACCGTGTCATCTTTAAGCACTTTCAACCGCGTCACACACCCCACGAGCTTCGCGTTCCCGCGCTGCGCAAGCGCGTTCACCTCTGCGCGCCGGCGCCCGCGGGTCTGTGCGGCGCACAGGATTGACGCAGCCCTCACGCATGCACGCACCCACGCAGGCGCGTCGCCCTCTCTCCGGCGACGGCGCTGCGTCACGGACCTTCGGGCGGCGCGCTCCCGAGACGACGGCGGCCGCTGCGGCCTCGGCGCTGGCGTTCGTTACCCAGAGCCCAGTCGGCGGCAAGATGAGGCGCAGCAAGGCCGACGTGGAGCGATACATCGCTTCGGTGCAGGGCTCTGCCCCGTCACCCCGGGAGGTGAGCGGGCCGGGGCCATGGCCTCCGGGCGGGCCCACGGCGGCGGCGCCATGTCCCCCGCTGAGGCGCGGCCGGGCGGCCGGCGGCGGGCGGGAGACGGGGAGGCGGCGGGCGGGCGTTGGCGCTCTCTGTTTCTCTTCTTCCTCTTTCGTTTCTTGCTCTTCGTTCCCGGCGCTCGGGTGTCCTGGGCTCCACGCCGAGGCGTAGCCGCCCCTCCGCCTCTCACTCACCGCTTTGGAAGCTGCTTTCCGGGCATTTTGTTTTTCAGCGGAGTTCCGGGGGTTCTGAGTTTCCTTCCGGGCCTTGTTTCTGGAGTGGACTCTGTGGCCTTCCGACGACCGTCTCTCGGGGTACTTTGCCATCTCCGGCGTAGTTTGGGAGCTGGGTGCCCAGCGGATCCCGCGGACCTTGATGCCAGGGGGTGGGCGGAGGGGGCGCCTGACCCGGAGTCGCTGCCCAGTGCCGAGTCGCAGCTCCGCCAAGCACGCGCTGTGGGATTCGAGACAACTGCCGCTTATTTCATTAATAGGTTGGGAGTTAGGGTATCGATAGGAGTTTTTAGGATGGGCCATGATAAACATTTAGGGCAGTGCTTGGCACGTGGTAAGCTCTCAGTAGATGTGGCTGTTACAGGGACAGTCATTCCAGGTGTTCTGGGCCGGATCCTATGCGAATAAAGATGTATGAGGAAATTAAAACCAGCGAACAGTCAGGATTGTAACTGCACCGTAATAGTGTCTTGGTTACCACATACTAGGCATATATTATTTTACTTTGTGCTCCCGACAACCCTACGGCTGTTGGGACCTGGGGAATTCAAGATACTTTTCCGGGGGCACATGGTAACCCAGCAGGATTTTGGCAGTAGGTGTGATTTCTTTCTTTCAGGAGTATGGAGTGGGTTACAGCCTGTGGCTCTGGAGGAGGGGAATAGGTGCCAACCTTCAGATTGTAACTTCCAGCTGCTGGCATAGCTGTGAATAGAAATGTACCTACCAGAGTCAAAAACAGGAGCTCATTAAACGTTCTCTGTCCCTGAAACTGATGTGGCCTTTTTTTTTTTTCTTCTAAAGCAAGTTAAGCGCTTTTAAGAAATTTTTAGTGGGCACCCTGGCTCTCCAAAGCCTTAAAAACCACTGTCTAGACAGGAATTAGAATGTTCTTTGAACTAGGGAACTTTTCCATCAATAAAGAAGAGTGGACACAAAACTTCAAGGATTGGTTATTATTGTCACCTCTTTTACATTTATAAAGAGTATTATAATCGGATGTTTTTCTTCAGACAAGGAGAAATCATTGACTTTTGAACCTGGGGACTTCAGTGGGATATTGATTAGCAAGTGCAGTAGATAACTTTGGGTCCCAGATAAAGACCTAAAAGAGGTGCTTTAATCATAATAGAAATGTTTAAAATAATAATTCAAGGAGTTAACATCCTTTAGCTAGCTATAGTTGGACTTTATATTCTGAGAGACAACCCAAAGGTAGGTCCCTGATATTTAGAAGCCTGATACCTGGATCTCAAGGACATAGACCAGGAAGAAAGGCTTCAGGTGGCAGGAGGAGAGGGTTAGGGGACAGTCACTGGGGGACCGATTCCACTTCCTGCAGGAGAAGCGCTTCTGCTATGGTTGGAGTCACAGTTGTTGCACAAGCTGAAGGATAGCTAATGAACATCAGGAGAAAACTTTGATAGTCAGTGTCCGGGAGAGACACTGCAGGACAAGGTCCTAGGTGCACCTCTAGAGAAGCAGAGAGTAAAGAGAATCCCCAGATTCAGATGTTTAAAATCTGGTGCTAAAATAGCAAAGTTTTTATTTGGTTTCAGTTGATTCATGGGGCTTCCCTTGTAACTTAGTAGAATCTGCCTGCAGTGCGGGAGACTGGGGTTTGATTTCTTTGTCAAGAGGATCCCCTGGAGAAGGAAATGGCAACCCACTCCAGTATTCTTGCCTGGAGAATACCATGGACAGAGGAGCCTGGCAGGCTACAGTCTCTGGCCTCACAAGTGTTGGACAGGACTGAAAGATTAAGCACACAGACTAAAATAGGACACTGAGGGAGGCCTCAGGTGCAGAGTTGATAAAGCCTTGCTTCTCAGGAGGTCCTGGGGTGGATCTCCAGGAATCGGGGATGGGTGTTCAGAGTAGGAAGGTCCCTTGCCCTCGGGATCCTGATTAACCTTAAGAAATGAACTGTGAAACTTTTAAATTAGACTTTGCTAAGAGTATATTAGGTCTTCCTGGCTTCCCAGGTAGGTCAGTGGTAAAGAATCCACTGCCAGTGCAGGAGACTTGGGCTTGATCCCTGTGTTGGGAAGATCCCATGAAGAAGGAAATGACTACCCATTCCAGTATTTCCTGGGAAACCCCATGGACAGAGAAGCCTGGTGGGCTACAGCCCATGGGGTCCAAAGAGTCGGACATGACTTAGCAACTGAAACAAAATAAACAAAAACTTTGGAACACATGACAATAATGCTATAATCGTGGGTGTAAGTGAAATGATAAAACATGGTGCTTTGGACAGGTTGGGAGGGAGATGGTGGAGGGAGCAGAGACAGTGGCTGTGAAAAGTATAAAAAGATTAGGGTATCTGTACTTGGTACCCAGTTGGGCAGACACTGGTAATGTTGGAACAGACCAGTTTTCTGGGTTATCCAAATTCTAAGTGCTGTGATGGGTCCGTAGTCATATATCTTCCCAGGCTTCCACTCATTTCTTTACTTCTTTTGTTTTGCCATTTTCTTCTCCTTTACACCTGCTTTTGATTTTGTTAGGACTTTGCAGGTAGTGCAGTTGGTAAAGAATCTGCCTGCCAATGCAGGGGGTGCAGGTTCCATCCCTGAGTCTGGAAGATCCTCTGGAGGAGGAAGTGGCAGCCCACTCCACTATTACTGCCTGGAAAGTTCCACGGACAGAGGAACCTGGCAGGCTACGGTCCATGGGGTATCAAAGAGTTGGACAAGACTGAGCACACAAAACCAACACCTGCTTTTGCTTTTACTGAAAATATGATTTCATTTTTTTTTCCCCTGATGGCTTGTATTTAGTTTTCTTAGTTTTATATCTAGTTTTATATCTTAGTTTCTTAGTTTTATATCTAGGTTTTTACTCCACGCCCCTGATTTCCTGCTTCTCAGGCAGCTTGACAGCTCTTAGCTATTTGTTCTACCTTAAATATCTGTATGTCATACTTCTGAGTGATGTACATATTACAGTTGCTCGTTGAACAGCACAGATCCACTTACATGAAGGGTTTTTTTGTGTTTTTTTCAATGAATACATAGAGCAGTGCTATGGGATCCACAGTTGGCTGAATATGAAGATGTGGAAGCTTGGATATGGAGGACCCAGGGTTCTGGAGGGAGAGTGTGTGTGTGTACAGGGGGACGACTGTTAAGTATCCATAGATTTTCAACTGTGCAGAGGGTCAGTGCCCCTGATCCTTGCTTTGTTGATCTACTTTTCTCCATTTTAAACCCTTTCTACTGACAAAAAATGTCTTTACCTAATCTTCCGTTGGGTTGTCAAATCTAGGTTTGAAGTAATTTTTTTCTTAATTTTGAGAGCATTGCTGCATATTTGCAGTGTACTG
Source organism: Oryx dammah (assembly GCF_014754425.2). Classification (NCBI taxonomy): domain Eukaryota; kingdom Metazoa; phylum Chordata; class Mammalia; order Artiodactyla; family Bovidae; genus Oryx; species Oryx dammah. The sequence goes on along the minus strand of NW_024070209.1, from coordinate 43,947,988 downwards.
TTGGAGGTTATATTTGATTCTTGTTCTTAATAGCCTATAGATTTTCTGGAAGTTTTCTTTCAGTTGACAAACTTATTTCTTCACTTCTGGAACATCTTGTATTTCATTGAGCATTTTTTTCTTTCCTCTCTCCCTCTTTTTTTCCTGTGATCTTTCTGATGTTCTTATTGACTGAAAAGTTGGTTCGGGTTTGGCCATCCACACTTTTGTGTCTTCTTTGTTTCTTCTGTTGTATTTTTTGGTAGATTTCCTTTAACCTAACCTTCCAAGAGAACAGGATTAGGAACTCACCGTTGGGTACCTCAACTTTACTTGTCCTCTCTATAACCCTTACCCCTCACCCTTGTCAGGAATCCACAAATTTGGAGCCCATCAGTTTATAACAAACCCATTCGTTTCACCTTTTGCAGAGAGTGTATATGAGAGGGGGAGTCTGTTGGCTGTGTAAGGTGAAGGGCAGTATGGTGTCTCTCAAGTCTGAATGTTCCTGTTTTCAGCCCCACATCAGTTGATGCTTAGCAGCTTAAGTGAATTCAGGCATTTGCTTCTAGTGGTGTGAAGTGTCATGGAAAGCAGCACTGAGGGAACCAGATTGTCCTGCTGTGTAACCTTGGCTGTGCTCCTTCCTGGCTGTGTATACTTCAACAAGACACTTAACCTACTGGACTTCAGTTTCTGTAAAATGAGACTGGAGGCAGAGATGATCAGGTTTCCCCCAAATTTCATGATTCTGTGTGTTAGTCTTTAATAATTGTTGCTTAATTATCTAAAGATAATCCTCTTTTAGTGAGATATGCCATGCTTAGTCGCTCAGTCATGTCCGATTCTTTGCAACCCCATGGACTGCACCTCGTCAGATTCCTCTGTCCATGGGGTTTCTCCAGGGAAGAATACTGGAGGGGGTTGCCATGCCTCCTCCAGGGAATTTTCCCAACCCAGGGATTGAACTCAGGTCTCCCACACTGTAGGCAAATTCTTTACCATCTGAGCCTCCACCAAGTCATCCTATGTCACCCCTTCTCCCCCTGCCCTCAATCTTTCCCAGCATCAGGGTCTTTTCCAGTGAGTTGACTCTTCACACCCAGTAGCCAAAGTATTGGAGCTTCAGCTTCAGCATCAGTACTTCCAATGAATATTCAGGGTTGATTTCCTTCAGGATTGACTTGTTTGAGCTCCTTGCTGTCCAAGGGACTCTGAAGAGTCTTCTCTAAAGTGACAGCTCAAAAGCATGAATTCTTTGGCCTTCAGCCTTCTTTATGGTCCAGTTTCCCTGATAGTTCAGTTGGTAAAGAATCCACCTGCAATTCAGGAAACCCTGGTTCAATTCCTGCATGGGGAAGATCCGCTGGAGAAGGGATTGGCTACCCACTCCCAGTATTCTTGGGCTTCCCTTGTGGCTTAGCTGGTAAAGAATCTGCCTGCAGTGAGGGAGACCTGGGTTCGATCCCTGGGTTGTGAAGATCCCCTGGAGAAGGGAAAGGCTGCCTATTCCAGTATTCTGGCCTGGATAATGCCACGGACTGTATAGTTCATGGGGTTGCAAAGAGTTGGACATGACTGAGTGATTTTCACTTTTCTCATATATGTACATGACTACTGGAAAAAAGCCATAGCTTTGACTATACTGACCTTTGTCAGCAAAGTGATGTCCCTGCTTTCTAATATGATGTCTAGATTTGTCATAATTTTTCTTCCAAGGAGTAAGCATCTTAATTTCATGGCTACAGTCACTATCTGTAGTGATTTTGCAGCCCAAGAAGATAAAGTCTGTCACTGTTTCCATTTTTTCCCCCATCTATTTGCCATGAAGTGATGGAACCAGATGCCATTATCTTAGTTTTCTGAATGTTGAGCTTTAAGCCAACTTTTTCACTCTCCTCTTCAACTGTCATCAAGAGGCTCTTTAGTTCCTCTTCTATTTCTGCCATAAGGGTGGTGTCATCTGCATATCTGAGGTTGTTGATATTTCTCCCAGCAGTCTTGATCCCAGCTTGTGATTCATCCAACCAAGCATTTCACTTGATGTCCTCTGCGTATAAGTTAAATAAGCAGGGTGACAGTGTACAACCTCGGTGTACTTCTTTCTCAATTTTGAACCAGTCAGCTGTTTGATGTCCGATTCTAACTGTTGTTTCTTGATCTGCATACAGGTTTCTCAGGAGGCAGGTAAGGTAGTCTGGTATTCCCACTCTTTAAGAATTTTTCACAGTTTGTTGTGATCAACAGTCAAAAATTTAAGCATAGTCAATGAAGCAGATGTTTTTCTGGAATTCTCTTACTTTTTCTGTGATCCATTGGACTTTGGCAATTTGACCTCTGGTTCCTCTGCCTTTTCTAAATCCAGCTTGTACATCTGGAAGTTCTCAGTTCACATACTGGTGGAGCCTAGCTTGAAGGATTTTGAGCACTACCTTGCTAGCATGTGAGAAGAGCGCAATTGTGCAGTAGTTTGAGCATTCTTTGGCATTGCCTTTCTTTGGGATTGGAATGCAAACTGACCTTTTCCAGTCCTGTGGCCACTGCTCTGAGTTTTCCAAATTTGCTGGCATATTGAGTGCAGCACTTTAACAGCATCATCTTTTAGGATTTGAAATAGCTCAGCTGTATTTCCATCACCTGCAGTAGCTTTGTTCATTGTAATACTTCTTAAGGCCCACTTGACTTCACATTCCAGGATGTCTGTCTCTAGGTTAGTGATCACACCATTGTGGTTATCTAGGTCATTAAGATCTTTTTTTTCTATCAGTTCAGTTCAGTGGCTCAGTCATGTCTGACTCTGTGATCCCATAAACTGCAGCATGCCAAGCCTCTCAGTCCATCACCAACTGCTGGAGTCTGCCCAAACCCATGTCCATTGAGTCGGTGATGCCATCCAGCCATCTCATACTCTGTCGTCCCCTTCTCCTCCTGCCCTCAATCTTTCCCAGCATCAGAGAAAGGTTTTTTTGTATAGTTCTGTGTATTCTTGCCAGCTCTTCTTAATATCTTCTGCTTCTGTTAGATCCATACCGTGTCTGTCCTTTATTGTGCTCTACTTTGCATGAAATGTTCCCTTGGTATCTCTAATTTTCTTGAAGAGATCTCTGGTCTTTCCCATTCTGTTGTTTTCCTCTATTTCTTTGCATTGATCCCTGAGGAAGGCTTTCTTATCTCTCCTTGCTTTTCTTTGGAACTCTGCATTCAGATGGGTATATCTTTCCTTTTCTCCTTTGCTTTTCACTTCTCTTCTTTTCTCAGCTATTTGTAAGGCCTCCTCAAAACAGCGATTTTGCCTTGTTGCATTCTTTTTCTTGGGGATGGTTTTGATCACTGTCTTGTTCAGTGGTACGAACCTCCATCCATAGTTCTTCAGACACACTATCAGAACTAATCCCTTGAATCTGTCACTTTTTTTTTTACTCTGTCGCTTCTACTGTATAATCGTAAGGGATTTGATTTTGGTCCTACCTGAAAGGCCTAGTGGTTTTACCTACTCTCTTCAGTTTAAGTCTGAATTTTACAAGTACAAGCGCATGATCTGAGCCACTTACATTAATCTACTGTCTGTATAGACCACATTTTGTTTGTCCCTTTATCTGTTGAAGGACACTTGAGTTGTTTCTGCCTTTTGGCTATTGTGGGTAATGCTGCTGTGAACATGGGTGTGCAGATATCTATTTGAGATTTTGTTTTTAACTCTTGAATTTGTATCCATGAGTAGAATTGCTGGGTTGTAATCTGCGTTTAGCTTTAGATAAATTGCAAACTGTTTTCCATAGTGGCTGTACCATTTTATATCTCCATCAGCAGTGTAAGAGGATTTCAGTTTCTCTACATTCTTTTTTCTTTTTCTTCTTTTTAAAATTATAGCCATCCTGGTAGGGGTTTTTTATTGTGGCTTTGATGTGCATTTTCCTGATTACTAATAATGTTGAGCATCTTTTCATGGCTTATTGGTCATTTGCATATCTTCTTTAGTGCAGTAGCTACCTAAGCACTTTGCTTTGGGCTTCTTAATTGAATATTTGTCTGTTATTGAGTTGTAGAAATACTTTATATCTTTTGGATATAATTTCCAAATGTTTTTTCTCATTCTATAAGTTGTCCTTTCACTTTTTTTTGGATTGTCAGTTGATGCAAAACGTTTTTAATTTCAATGAATCTCATTTTATCTGTTGTGTCTTATGTTTTTTGGTGTTATATCTAAGAGTACATTGCCAAATTTGAGCTAACAGAGATTTAACCCTATGTTTTCTTCTGAGAGTTTTATGGATTTTAGTTCTTAATGTTGACCCATTTTGAGTTAGTTTGTATACATGGTGTGAGGAAGAGGGTGCGATTTCATTCTTTTGCACGTGGAAAATCAGTGGTATCATCACCGTCTATTGAAGAGACTGTTTTCTTTCCATTGAATAGACGTGGCATGCTTGTCAGAAGTTAATTGTCAATAAAGCAAAAAAAAAAAAAGAAGTTAATTGTCCATAGCTTTATGGGTTTGTTTCTGAACTCTCAATTTTGTTTAGTTGGTCTGTATGTCTCTCCTTAGATCAGTAGCATGTTGTTTTGATTGCTGTAGTCTTGTAGTAAGTTTTGCATTGGGGAAGTGGTATGTCTTTCAACTTTGTTCTGTTTCAAGAGTGTGTTTGGGGCCTCTTATAATACCATATGAATTTGAGGATTGACCCTTCTATTTCTTCAAAAAAGGCTGTTGGAATTCTCATGAGATTGCTTTGAATCTGTAGATTCCTTTGGGTGGTATTCACCCATTGGTAATAGGTCATCCTATTCATGAACACACCTTTCCATTTATTTAGGTCTTTTAATTCCTTTCAGCAGTGTCAAATTTATCAGCATACAGGTTTTTTGCCTCTTTGGGTAACTTTACTCCCAGGTATTTGATTCTTTCATAAGCTTTTGTGACTGGAATTGCTTTATCAGTTCACTCTTCTGCTTGTTCAGCACAGCTGACTGTTGTGTGCTAATCTTGTGTCCTGCAGTGTTGCTGGATTAGCTTTTTAGCTAGTAGTTTTCTTGTGAATTTTTTGGGACTTTATATAGGATTGCATCATCTATGGATATTGATAGTTTTGCTACTTCCTTTCAATTCAGTTTTGTTTTGTTTTTGTTTTTCTAATTTCTTTCCTGTCTGAAATTGTTCTGATTAAAACTTCCAACTCAGTATTGAATAGAAGCACTGAAAGCCATTCCTGATCTTAAAGGGAAAGCCTTTAAGCTTTCATCCTTGAGTGTGGTGTTGCTATTGGTGTTGTTTAGTTGCTAAGTCATGTCTGACTCTTTTGTGACTCTATGGACTGTAGCCTGCCAGAAATCCCCTACAGAAATCCCTCTGTCCATGGGATTTCCCAGGCAAGGATACTGTAGTGGGTTGCCATTTCTTTCTTCAGTGGATCTTCCCCACCCAGGTATTGAACCTGCATCTCCTGCTTGGCAGGCAGATTCTTTACCACTGGCACCACCTGGAAAGTCCTGAGCATGATGTTAGCTGTGAGGTTTTCATTAATGACCTTTATTGTGTTGAGGATATTCTTTGCTTTCTGAGAGAATCAGTTTTCTGAGAATTTTTATCATGAATGAATGTTGGATTTTGTCACATACTGTTTTTCTTTTGATGGCACTTGACATGGTCTTGCAGTTTATTTCCTTTGTTTTTTAATATAATGTATTAGTTAACTCATTGTCTTGTATGAAATCATCCTTGCATTCCTGGGACAAAAATCCCTGTTGATTATGGTGTATAATAGTTTTAATGTGTTCTTGGTTCATTTTGCTGAGGAAAATTTGTGGAAAATTAGAGTTAAATTTTTTTTTTAGTAGACTTAGAACAGTTCTAGGTTCAGAGCAAAATTGTAATGAAGGTAGATTTCCCACAGTCATCCTGCTTGCCCCAGTGTCAGCATTTCCCACAAAATAGAACACTTGTTACAGTTGATGAACTTAAAATATTTTCATCCGAAGTCCACGGTTTACCTTAGGGTTCACTCTTGGTGGTGTACAGTCCTGGGTTTTGACAAATATATAAGGACATGTATTCATTGTTACTGTGTCATACATAGTAGCTTCGCTGCCCTAAAGATCCTCTGTGTTTTGCTGTTCATACCTTCTTCCTTGCAGGCCCAGGCTACCACTAATGTTTTTACTGTCTATGTAGTTTTGCCTTTTCCAAAATGTAATATAGTTGGAATCCTAAGAATGTAGCCTTTTCAGATTGGTTTAAGTTTCCTTCGTGTCTCTTTATAGCTTCATTGCCATCTGAAACACCACCTGTTGTGGCTCTGTTGTCCTGCCTAGGTGGGATTCTTAGAAGCATTCAGTCAGAACCTAACTGATGTTCTGTTTGACTAGGTTGCTCTTCAGGCAAACTCATGCCCCCGTTGTGTGAACCATGGTTCCTCTTGTTCTGAGGAGGCTTGTTAAGGAAACAACCATTATCATTAGAGTAAAACCAACCTGTCTCATGAACCCAGTTTACATTGAGTGCAGATGTAAACGCAGTTATGTTACTGAGTGAATGATTCAATGGTAGGTGAGTTCTCTACAAGGATTTCAAGACATGACATCAGCAAGACATGACCAAAGGTGAGTTCTTTCAATGTTTGACTGCCTAAAGGCAGTATGGTAACTTTTCTGATAACCTCGGCTTAAAACTAAAAAGAACAAAAGGATTGGGAGAACCCTCTTTCAGAGTCTTTAATCCTAGTGAAAATCTAGATAAAATGAGTTTTTCCTGTTTGCTTCACTGGAATTTCACTCTCTACTCAGCTTGGTTTAATATATACTTGTGTGAAGCTCTGATAGGTGTACTGGACCTAACCGCCCATGGTGAGAGGCACCAGGGGCCCTCCACTCGCTCTGCTTTTCATATCTGTTCCTGTACCAGACATGAGTCACACACGCCCTACTGGGTGCTCTTCCTCAGTTGATCTCAGACTCACTTCCCCTGGCTCTCCTTTGACTAGGTTAGTGAGAATCTTGGTCATGAATTCATACATGTCTCTGATTAGATGACGAAGCGTTGGCTACCTTAAGAGATTCATAGTTACTGTGCCATTTATTTAACTTCACTGAATTTCTTCACTCTGACATTGAATGTACTAGACAGAAACCATATCATATCAGTACCTACTGTTGCCTTTGTTTAAATTAAACAGACTCCTCAGGGCTGCCCCAGTTGGAGAGTTGCATTCTGGTTTTAGTCACTGGTTTTAGACCATAGCGTGCATGGAGCAGACAAGGTAAAGTTGGAGAGCTAGGCAGATGCCCTTTGGTGAGAAATAGGGATATTTTCAAAGTGTAATGGAAGACGAAAAAGGAGTTACAGTTTTAAATACACTGTGTCGTTTGTGTTATGTTTTGACAAATTAACTTTGAGAGGGAGACAGGAATAGCCATTTCAGTCTTCCCAGAGAGGTGACAGCAGGCTTGGACTTTGACAGTAGCAGTAGAGATGAGAAAAACGTGGATTGAGGTAACCCAGAAGGTAGAGCTGGCACATGCTGATAATTTGCACATAAGTTCAGAGCTCAGGAGAATCAAAGACACATATCTGAGAGTCAGGGTAGTCCTCGGTGAGCTGGATCATATGTCCCAGATGAGACACTCTGAGAGAGAAGAGGAGTTGGAGAGGGAATGACCACCATGGTAGAAGTGAAGTGAGGAGAACCTGTGTTCGTTGAAGACATGAGAAGAGTGTTTCAGGAAGATGGGTGCCATTCAGGAGTGTCTTGTGTAGAGTTCATAAAAAGGAGAAAATGAAAATACTTCATAGTAAACAGTGGAGCAGTGGTAAATTTTTGCGGTTCACCTGCCCCAGGTAACCACTTCTGCACATTAATCAAGTTTCTAGTCAAATATCCCTCTTCCCGAGACCTTCCCTGACAAGTTTGTCTCTTTCCCATTGTATAAATTATGTGATGCCTTGTCTGAGCGCCTCCACCCTCACCACCTGAGGGAGGAGAAACTCCCAGCTAGATAGGCACTATTAGGGTGCCTGTGCTTTGTGGGATAAGTACTGATTGTAGATTTGTCAAAATGAGGTGTTCTGTAGAGAACTGATGAGGTGCTGTAAGAGCATTCTGTCCTGCCTCCATGGAGATTACTGTCTGCTTGTCACCCTTCCTGAAGTGCAAGCTTCCTGCTTGAAGACAGACTTTGTTTACTGCCGATTCCCCAGCACTCAGAATGGTGCCTGGAGACTAGTAGGCACAGCAACATCTAACATCCATATTTTTTAGAAATAAAATCAGTAAATGAAAACTTTGCTTTTTTTACATAATACATTGATTTTTATTTTTCTGTGTCCTTCTATCATTTTCAAAATAAGGTGTTTGATGCTCTGTACTTTTATCATGTATATATAACATCATCTGGTGTGCTCCAGCATTCTGGACTTTGGAGCCTGTAGACATAAAAGAACCAGGGTGTGGACTTGGATTATTACCAGGAGAATTAATACCAGGAAAGGCAGATTTTATTTCTGCCTCTCTAACTCCTTGAGTATAAGATAATGGTGTGTGGAGAGGTCAGTAACGGGACCGGGAAGCCCCAGTGCCTCAGTGGCTCTGCAGTACTTTGTTACTCTTCCTCCATAAAGGTGTGCGCATGGCAGGAGCAGTGAGGTCTCTCTGGTGTACTTCTTCTCTGCCAGGAAAGCGGGCTCTGTCTGTTTACTTATCTGTAAAGTGAGAGGAACACTGCACAGTTCCTAAGGTTTCTTGCTGATATATAAATTCTTAATTTCTGATGTCATCTTGTTTTTCTTAAATTTGTTTGTTGTTTCATGAGAATTAGATGTAGTTTCATGATTTTAGAACATGTATGCATTTCTACAGGCAATTTTTACCTTTTAAGTGCTAGGTTGCTTGTGTGCTCAATCTTGTCCAACTCTTTGTGACCCCATGAACTGTAGCCCACCAGGCTCTTCTTTTTCAGTCAAGAATACTGAGTGGGTGTTAACATTGTTACAACAGATTTTAGTTCTTGTGAAAAACATGCAAAATTTGAAATATGAAGAATGAAATAATTCTTAAATTTTTTTTTTTAGAAGTCAATGAAAGGATTCTATTTTGCAAAGCTGTATTATGAAGCTAAAGAATATGATCTTGCTAAAAAGTAAGTACCAAACTGTCAACTTGGCTTAAGTCTAAAACCAGGGCCTTTTCTTATGTTCTTTGAAATGGATAAAAATCAGTGTTTTAGCAGTTCTTCCTAAATATGTCCTGGAAATGAGGGATTCATCCCTCAAATTGATGGTGAGGACAAGATTGGATTATGTGAAGATTGAGTCTAGAATGATGCTTTCTACATGCTTGCTGCTTGTCCCTACCTCGGGCGAGAAATCTTCTGGCATTAAACTTTCTCTAGAGATTGTTCTGGGTTAGAATAAAAGAGAACCATGCTTATATCTTGATTTCTTTCTGGTTAGCTATCTGCTACTACTATCATCAGCTAGAAAATAGCAGTGAGTACAAGACTAAACTAATTCCTGGGTGGGAGAATCGCTTGTGTCAGAGATAACTTTAGTTGACTACTAGTGAGTGATCCTCCAAGGCCAAGAAGGTTGGTGATCTGATCTACTGATTTTCAGTAGCTTAAAGCTGGAAATTAAGAGGGAGGTAGGCTATTGAAAGCATTGATGGGAAGATGAAAATTTTGTGAGGAAAATGTTGGCACCTTTATTGACCTAGCAGCTGTAGTTCCTTACTTTATAAAATGACATTTTTTCCTTCAGTGTTGATCTTTGGTCTGATTCTTCCTGTGATAACGTTCACTGGGCCTAGAAGACGCTTATCAATCATCTGCATTTGGTGGTGTACTGAGTGACTCCTGTGCAGTCCCCTTAGATGTTACTGTTTAAAAGATAAACAGATTATCTTAGTGGTTGTTTGGGAATTAGTGCTCTTTAGTATTTTGCATTATGATAACTTAAAGATTTACTGTAGTCACTTTGTAATTTCTCTGCAAACCTTTTTAGTGCTTTACCAAAGTGTGATAGAAAAAAAGGTAACTTGGTGTTCATTTCTTATGAGTGGGTAGCACTGAGGAAAACTTCTGGTGAATGTAGCATTTAATGACAAAGTGAGTGTGTCCTTGACTTCATATGGGTGTCTGTCTAGATGCTGTCGACTGTTTATGTGTGTGTATAGGTGCTCTTTACTGTGTGTGTGTCTAGGTGCTTTCAACTCTGTGTATGTGTGTGTCTAGGTGCTGTCAACTGTGTGTGGGGTGGTGCTATTGACTTTGTGTGTGTGTAGATGCTATCAGTTTTGTGTGTGTGTATGTGTAGGTGCATGTGTAGGTGCTATTGACTTTGTGTCTAGGTGCTGTCGACTGGGTGTGTGCACGCGCGCGTGCGTGCGGGTGTGTGTGTGTAGGTGCTATCTGTTTCTCCCTGTGGATGCTTCTGAATTGTCTGCATACTCTAAGTAAATTGTGATGTTCAGCAGAAAACAGTAGAAATTAGTTTAGTGGTTGCTTAGCGTAAGATATTCTCTCTGCATTTAAACACTGTTCTAAATGTGGTATTTTAAAGATTGTTTTTATATTATTATTTCTGAACAGATATATATCTACATATATTAACGTGCAAGAAAGGGATCCCAAAGCTCACAGATTTCTCGGTCTTCTTTACGAAGTAGAGGAAAACATAGAGAAAGCTGTTGAATGTTACAAGGTAAACTGTGTAAGGTTAGAACATAACCACACTCATAATGTCCAGGTTAATTTATGTAGTAAATAATTCAGATATGTTTTATGGATGTCTTGAAAACAAGCACTCATGTCATCATACTATTAAGCAAAACAGCTTGAAACAGATTTTAAAATACTTGGCCCAAAGAGTGCTGTATTTTGTCATGGAGAGGTTAGCACTTGGGAAAGAATATTAACACTTGTAAATTTTAAGTTTACCATGGTGAGAAATGCATGGTTCCTTTTCCTCCCGTCCTTCCTTTTCTTTTTTGCATTTACCAAATAAAAAAATTTTTATTCATTTTCAAAAAACTTGCAGACAGTTTAATTTTAACAACTTTGAAATGACGTGTTGTCATTTAGAAATAGAGTTTGTAATGGAGTACTTGTTAAGTTTTTTAATTTTGTGTATGAGTGTATAGACTTTAGGAATCCTACTAATTTCTTAATTGTTTTTGGTATCAGCGTTCAGTGGAATTAAACCCAACACAGAAAGATCTTGTGTTGAAGATTGCAGAATTGCTCTGTAAAAATGATGTTACTGATGGAAGAGCTAAATACTGGGTTGAACGAGCAGCTAAACTTTTTCCAGGAAGTCCTGCAATTTATAAACTAAAGGTAAAAAACTAAAGAAAACAAAGCATATAATAAAAGCAGTCAGAGAAAACTTAAAGACCCAGCTATTGCTAGTACTTGGAATTTAAATGACTTAAGTAGTAAGATGTGAACTGGTGTGGTGGGGCGGGGGGGGGGGGGAATCCCAGGGGTATAGACCTTTAGTTGTATATAAGTCTGGGGGTGTGACGTAAGAGCTGTGACCATCGGCAATAGTACTGCAGTGTACATGAGGCAGAGTAATTGTCGCTGTGGAGGTGATGGCCATTCCACAGTGTATGAGGTGTCACAGTGTATTGTTTCACTAGGAACCAGTTTGCTTTCCAAGTGGCATCTCATCTACCTTTGCAGTGATGACTGTTTTAGGGATTTTACCTGATCCTTACCTATTAGTAGATGGTGGAGCTGAGAATTATTATAAATTGAGCTTTGTCTGGTATAAAACTTTCACTTCACTGGGTGAAAATTACCCAGAAGGTGACAGTTTCAAAGAACCATTATATAAATTTGGGAAGAACTGTGTTATAGGATAGTGAGGTTTTCAAGCAGAAGTTAAAAGTTTCTCTGGTGTGTTATAGATGACTACTAAAAGTGATAGAAATTTGTTGCTGATGTTTTAACTGGCTCTGCATGTTATTCTTTACTGAGTGAAATATAGTTTACTAGGAGACTTTTTGGAGAAAGACTTTCCAAAATGTGCTAGACAAACAGAATTTTAACTGTAATTTTAATTGTCTATTGGTTCCCCCTGCTGTGCAGCTTATTTGATCTTGGTTCCCCAACCAGAGATTGAAACCAGGGCCCCTGCAGGAAGAACGCTGAGTCCTAACCACTGGACTTTTGGGGAATTCTCATATATATTTTTAAAAGTACTCCCACCCCTCATTTATACATATTTCCAATAGAATTTTTAAATGTTTTTTATTGAAATAATTATAAATTTTTCTCAGGAAGTTGCAGAGGTTGTACAGAAAGGTCCTGAGTGTGTTAGAAACACGAATGGCTCAATGGTGGTTCCATCCTGGTGTCATTGTCGAACAGTCACCACAGGGTTTGGCATGGGTGCAGTGCACATGTAGTCCTTGTTCCACCCGTCACGTGTAGACGTGCATATCTAGTACTGCATCACCATGGGGGTGTCTTTCATGCCTCCGTTTCTGTGGTCACATCCACCTCTCCTTCCCATCATCCTTAGCTTCTCCCAACTGGTAATTTGTTCTCTGTCTTTATAATTTGTAACTAAAAAATGTCATATGAATAGAAGCAGGCATCATGTGACCTTTTGCAGTTGGCTCTTCATTCTGCATGGTATACTTTTCAAGTTGTGTGTGTCAGGATAGATTCCTTCCTTTTTGCCGAGTAGTATGTATTCATACGGTGTGTTCTGCCATTTACTTTGGGGGGAAATTCTGTGTTTCCAATTTTTAGCTATTACATATCAGGTATAAACAATTGTGTGCATATTTTTAAATCAAAAGTGTCTTTAAAAGCCATGGAGATAAATACTAGTAACATTATCTTTTTTCTCTCTTTGTGATAAGCACCTGGGTTTTAAGTATTAATCAAAAATGTTTCATAGTGCAGATTTCTTTCCCTTATTAGTATCTTTGTTTTATGCCTCAAACATAATTTTTCATTGGTCATGACTTTCTTTATTGGCTACAAGAGTCCATTTCGTCTGGTGACAGTGATGTTATGGACTATGTATAATGGGGAGGGTATTGTTTTCTTGCAGTGTGACGAAAGTTTTAATTGTGAAGCATCCTGATTTTCTTCAATGACTTTAAAAATACTGTTGTCTAAAACTAGTAAATCTTATGTCAGATTTTTTTCCTGGAAATTTTGGACTAGAAATCCATGAAATTTGTAACTATTAAGCAGAGTAATTCTGTTTCTCCTAGAAGTTGAGGCTTACTTAAAATAGTTTTTTGGCACTTCTTTAGTGAACAAAAATATCATTGATAGGAAGGCTTTCTTTGGGGTTTGAGAGTAGAGTTTTTGAAAAACATCTGTAATGGTGCTGATCTTTTACCTAATTTTAAACATGTAATTGATGTCTAGGGCTTCTTTGCAGTTATAGACCAGGTGTAAGTTTATGGAACTGGTCCAGGAGGAGACTGATGATGAGTGAGATCCGCTGGGCGGTGGGCAGGAGGTAAATGCAGGAAGGGGAAGTGGAGCTTACAGGCCATGGCTTCCATTTTCTCTGTGGAGGATGAGTGGAGATCCTAAAGAGAGGGTCAGAGAAAAGAGTACGAAGTGAACTCTTCAGGGAGTGGAGACAATGAATCTTTAAAAGTAAACTAGGACTTTTTTCTAGGCATTGCCAGTCTGATGGTTTGAGATTATGAAGGTGAATCAGTTGGCCTGGTTGTAATTCCCCATGCTCCCAGATGCCCTACACATGCTCATCTGTTAGTGCACAGGGGTGGAAACTGCAGGGATTGGGGCTTCCAGGAAGGGCAGAGAGAGCTAGCTGAGGGCTCTATCTGTAAGTTGGGAGTGATTGGATGCGAGACTCTAGTGTTTTAGCTTGACAGGGAAGGAAAGTGTATGTGTGTGTTTTATGGAAAATTAAAAGGACCTTTTCATGCGGTAGAGGCAGAAGATGTGGCAGTGAGGCTGTGCTAGCCTCAGGGAGGTGAGGAAATGAGAGTGTGTTGTGGTCTGAGTGATTTGTTCAGAGTATGCATTTTGCCACATGGATGGCTGAGGCTGGTGTGGAGTGGTGAAGGTGAAGCTGTTAAACAGCAGAGTGGCCAGGCTGTCCTGTGTCTTGTGCTGCTGGTAGTGATGTATCTTAGGGATGAACGAAGGTAGTTCTGTTCCGGGTGCTGATAAGGAGGAGTGGGAGGTGTGGCCAGACAGCACATCCTTTAGTAAAATGTTATAAACATGTTTGGGGGAGGAGGGTCATGATCAGGTGATGACACTGGGAGCGAGTCGGTCACCACCTCCTCCACCTGTGCATAGACTCGCGGATAAGTGATGGCAGCTGTCTTGGAAGGGGACTCTCGTTCAATGAGGGGGAAGGTGAAGACCAAGAAGATGGTGGCACAGTAGGAGCTGCACAGTGGGAGAAGTGGGAGCAGGGGCTGAGCAGCCTTAGGGAGATCCAGAGCACGTGGAGGGTGAGGACACGTGGGTGCAAGGGTCCCTTCTGGTCGTGACGGGCATGCAGGGATGTTCTGAGCTGAGTCCAGGCCCTCCTGCAGCTGTGTAATCCCAGATGTTTCTCTCCATGTATTTTCTGGAGGTTGAGCTTCTGGAAGTGACTAAGGGTGCTAATGAGGTATGTAGGGTGGGAATTGACTAAAGCCAAACACAGTGGGATGGTGCTCATAGGAGCCATGATGTTTCTAAAATTGCACAGATGTTTCTCTAATTAATGGTTTTTTATAAATAGGAACAGCTTTTAGATTGTAAAGGTGAAGATGGATGGAATAAACTTTTCGACTTGATTCAGTCAGAACTTTATGCAAGGCCTGATGATGTACACGTGAACATCCGACTGGTGGAGCTATATCGCTCCAACAGCAGGCTGAGGGATGCTGTGGCCCACTGCCACCAGGCAGAGAGGAACACAGCTCTGCGCTCAAGTTTAGAGTGGAATTCCTGTGTAGTACAGACCCTTAAGGTAGGTAAGGGCTGTTGGGTCTCACAATTACCATATTTCCCTTTATATTTAACCACTGCCCTCCATGACCTAAGTCTCTTTCATTTATGTGTAGCAGCTGTGAAATGAGCTGATTTCACCAGGATGATTTCAATTTACAATGAGTGGATTTGAGAGATAGATACGAGAAATATGTTTGTGTATTTTTTGGTGTTTTTGTAGGCTAATCTAAAACCAGCATGGTTTTTCAGCCTGTGAATGGGCAAAGGGGTTTGTAGTTGTAAAACACTCAGTTTTGTAACACGTGATACAGTTTTGTAACTTAGAGTTCTTTTTGCACAACAGGAATACCTGGAATCTTCACAGTGTTTGGAGTCTGATAAAAGTAACTGGCGAGCAACCAGTCAGGACTTACTTATAGCCTATGCTAACCTGATGCTTCTCACGCTGTCCATGAGAGATGCTCAGGAGAGCAGAGAATTACTGGAGAGGTAGGCCAACCTAGAGAGAGCACTTCAGTGTAAATTACAGATGTCCGTTTGTGTTCATTCATCTAAACTACTTAATGTCATTATTTTTTCTGTAATGTCCAGAGGTAATACTTAATAACATGGTGAACTGCTTAGAAGGAATCTTCTTTGGAGGCAGTATTATATTATAATTGGTTTTGTGAGACTCTGATTCTTAGAGAACTCTATTACTGTTCTTGGTTAAGTAATTATTCTTGTAATTAAACGTCTAGTTTTGGCATGCTTCGTAAAGAGTTGAGCCTGAAAATGCATGTCCTCGTTGCTCTTCCATAATTCTGAGGACCAATGTCTCCATTTGATTAAAATAAATTCCACTGAACAGACACGTCACTTGGATTTGTATGTCAATATAGAGCTTGTGGGCTAAACCAGGCTCACAGCCTGCTTGTGAGTGGGGCTCCCCTGACACAGCCGTCCTCCTGCTGTGTCAGCTGTGTGCTCGCTCACTGCAGCGGTAGAGGCGAGCCTTGTGGCAGAGCTGCTGTGCCCGCAGAGCCACATCAGCATGGGGTCCTTAATGGACAAGGTTGCTGCTCCTTGGTGTACACTCTTAGTCTGAAAAGTAATGGTTCATCCCCCATCTCACACGGCAGGGAGTTCTTTTCACTGGGGTGTAGGAGAGTAAGTCGTTTTCTTGAGGAAGTACTTGGTGTCTTCATATGGGTAGTATGAGGGAGTAGCCAAAAAGACTCAGTCAAACTTTCTGATGATTTTAGAAAATATTTATGATTGGGGGGAAGTGGGCATGGTTGTATACTTAAAAACTTTTGGTCCCATGAGAAAATGGTGAGAAAGATGATTTCTTAGTGCTATGATACTACTACTACACATACCCCTTGGAGGAGTCTTGACACCCTCTGCAAGTTCCAGAAGTTCACAGGCTAGAAGAAATAATCTATTGCTCAGGTTTTCTTATTATAATCTACTTCAAAATCATTCTTCACATTTCTATTGTTTGCTTTTGATTTTCTTAGAAAATGAAGATTCTGAGGACCATTATGATTAAAAAGTACTGATTAGTACATAGATTACAAATAATAGAATTATAATTAACTAGTTAAATGTATAGTAAAAGCAGCTTTCATATTGATAATGCATGTGTCTTAGTTGTTTACTTATAATGTGAAATGGCATGTTTATTTTGAGAAATTTCAACTTTGAATTAAATAATGAAACCATATGATCAAGAAGATGTTCTGGAATAAGACATTCTGGAGATTAAGCTTGAAATATAGGAAGTATGTCAAATAACACAAAGCACTCGATGATTCATAATTCATAAAACAGCATGGATTGTTGGGAGTTAGATGTGGAAGGTGATGCTTGAAGTAAATTCCTTTTTCAGTTTTATTTAGGATTGAATAATGACATAGATTATTCATAGTGTAGTAGTTTAACACCTGTTTAATACTTTAATATTCCAGTTTTGATAGCACTCTTCAGTCTGTGAAGTCTTGTGCAGGTGGAAACGAGGAGCTCTCAGCCACGTTCCTGGAAGTGAGAGGACATTTCTACATGCACGCCGGGTCGCTGCTGCTAAAGATGGGCCAGCACAGTGACGTGCAGTGGCGTGCGCTCTCGGAGCTGGCTGCGCTCTGCTATCTCATAGCCTTCCAGGTAATCGCTCCCTGTCTGGCGTGCCCTTAACCTTTCAGTGAGACTTGATTGTACTTCACATGGGGTGTGTCCTGGTATGTGATGAAAATGGGAAGAAATATGTACAAAGTCAAAATGAAATACTTTGATGGGGGAAAGACTAACAAGATTTATTAATATACAGTACTAGTGAGGCGGGTGAAACAGGTACACTGATGCATTGCCAGTGGCAGTTGGCATTGCTTTGACTGTTTGGAAGATAGTTTTGAAGAATGTGATCTTTTACTGTAACATTTCTGGGAATCTGTAAGGAAATAGTCTCAAGTATGGATAAAACATGCTTCAAAAAGATACATATAACTTGGATGAAAATTTAATCAGTAAGTCAATTTTGGGGCATGGTTGCATAAGCTATGATAGAAGACTGTTTACCATAACTTATAACATGTTAATTGGAAACTTAATTTTTAATACATATACAACCTTAACAGTATATTTACTATACAGCAGTATACTTATTCATCCTCAGAAACATGAAACAACTTTATGCATAGAAAGTGACATGAAGAGAATATGCCAGAATGTGAGCCTTTGTTTTCAGATGATGAGATGTTGACTCTTGCCCTCCCCTAATCCATTTTTGCAGTTTTAATGTTTTCTTCAGTGAGCTTGTATCATTTCTGAACTGAAAAGAAATGAGCAGTCTTCCACAAAGTGAATTATTCCTAGCTTGTAGAAATTGTTAGCTTTAGAGAATAATCGTTTGCTTGAGAGAAAGAAAAAGAGTTTCACTGTAAAATGACTGTTGGAGGATGTTGCTCTTTCTAGTTCACATACTTGGGCCTTTTAAAACTTGTTGAGGTGTAGTCCACAGTGCTGCTGTTAGCTCAGCAGAGTCATTTTGTTCATAAGGAATTTATTAGTGAAAACCCACTCCAGTATTCTTGCCTGGCAAATCCCATGGATGGAGGAGCCTGGTGGGCTGCAGTCCATGGGGTCACTAGGAGTTGGACACGACTGAGCGACTTCCCTTTCACTTTTCACTTTCATGCATTGGAGAAGGAAATGGCAACCCACTCCAGTGTTTTTGCCTGGAGAATCCCAGGGATGGGGGAGCCTGGTGGGCTGCTGTCTCTGGGGTCGCACAGAGTTGGACACGACTGAAGCGACTTAGCAGCAGTAGCAGTGAAGTTAATGAAGTTTGCTAATCTGTATAAGTACTAAACTGTTATGATTAATATTTTTATAGAATTATCAAGTAGCTAACAGCTCTCTTTAATGGACATTGAAATGTATTAAATTTTTTAAATGGGTAGTTTTATGTTGACACAGTCAACTGCTCTAAACATTGGCCTTTTTAAAATTGAATTATTGTTGATGTACAGTGTTGTATAGGTTACAGGTATGTAGTACAATGGTTTGCAATTTTTAAAGATTATACTGTTCATAGTTATAAAATATTGGCTGCATTCCCTGTGTTGTATATTATACCCTTGTAGCTTATTTTATACACAGTAGTTTGCACCTCTTCACTCTGATACCTTCCCCCTCCTCCCATCAGTAACCACTAGTCTCTGTTCTCTATATCTGTGAGTCAATTTCTTTTTTGTTGTATTTATTAGTTTGTTGTATTGAACTTTGACCTTTTTATATAGTAAAACCTACATCTCCCTCCTGATTGATTCTGCAGGCTGTTTGAATGGTAGGGTCTTCAGCCCCTTGATCAGGGACTGTGGTAGTTGTAGTGAGTTCAGTTGGTCTCTGACTTATTATTGTCTGACTTACAACAGTGGCTTGACAGTGCTGTGATAGTGATATCCATTCAGTAAAAACTCCACTTTGAGTTTTGAATTCCAGTATTTCCGTATCAGCACAGAAAACATAGGCTGAGTACAGCACTGTTATTTATTCTGATGCTTGGATGTTATTTCATTCTATAGATGTACCATAGTTTGGGTTTCATTAAACCGATGCCCTAAAACGGAGATAAAATAATTCTGCAATGACTAGTTTGTGCCATTTCCCATGTGAAAATTTGGGGGTGGAATGAGTTTGAGTGATGGATGGCAGGATCAGTGTGTATCTGTGCATTTATAATATTTTGAGCTATTGCCAAATTTCTAGTCTCACAGAGGTTGTACCAAATTATACTGCCATTCCCAGTGTAAGAAAATTACTAGAGGTTCAACGGCACTGCACCCACCGTCTGTGTAGTTACTTTCAGGATGATAAGTGTTCATTGGCTGGGACTCAACATGTTCAGTGGTGGACACTTGCAGCTTTTCAAGGTAGCCTGTTTTATTTTTAGATAATTTGGTTCTTTGTGCTTCCTTATATGGAGTAAAAATATTTCTCAAGCCGCTACCCATTGGTGGTGTTTTTTTCTTTTGGTGTTCCCTTCTTTTACAGGATAATTTTCTTAATACTCGAAGGCAGCTGTCATCTTCTCACCATTCTGTTTACTTGTAGTTCTTCTGCCTCTTCTTCATAGGACAGGACTTGGAGCCCTTTTCTTATCTAGGTTGTTCCTGTTACCCTGCTGGTCTCAGGTGGTCTGCGCTCTGGAAGGGTGTGGTGTTTCCATGTGGGGGTGTCCAGTACTGGGTGGTGTAGAGCTGTCGTCTCCCAGGCTGCTCCTGGTCTGTCTGTACAGGGCAGAAAAGGTCTCCAGCCAGATGCTCTTGTTTCCCCAGCTGTAACTCCAACATGTTCTTAATAGAAAGTAATTTCTCAGACATGCTCTTTGTAGGCATCTTTTCTAGATTATCTAAATTCCCCAGTTCCCAATGTTTTGCAGTTGGATTCCCAACTCTCTTTAACCATTGGCTGTTTATTCATTATTGAAGAAAAGTACAGTGTAATAGAAAGGAACATTTTACTATTAGAAATGTATCACTAAATTAAGATTTTTGATTCTAAAATGATCAGGTTCCAAGACCAAAGACTAAAGTAATAAAAGGAGAAGCTGGACAAAGTCTACTGGAAATGATGGCCTATGATCGTCTGAGCCAATCAGGTACTGGTAACATTTAACTGATTTTATTTTAAAAAGAAAAAAGAACTTTTTCCTTTTTGAACACATCTTAGATAGTGTCTTCTCTCTGCCCAGGAGATAATTTGTTAGATTTTTTTTCTCCTTGCCATATTGAATTAGGGAGAGAGAGGAGAGAATAAATGATAAAAAATGGTATATTCTTTAAAAGGAACAAACGTTGTTTGCTCCTGGGTGGAGAAACTCCTTAACCCATCCGCTAGAATCTCCATCCAGAACATTTTAGAGCACTTCTTGAACTAAGAATAAGTTACTGGTTTGCTAGCCATTGGGGATAAAAGGTGAAAAAGTTAGGGATCTCTCTCTTCAGGAGCTGACAACTTAGAAACTAAGACAGAAAGTGTATATTCACATTCTGTTAGGCTGTTGGAATTTGTAGATTTATTCCCAGTTCTTACTATTTGGGTTGGATCCTAAAGGTCTGTTACACTCTCTGGCTTTCCTAAGGCACAGACTTGAAAGTGTTCACATAGCCAGTGAGTCAAACAGTGAACTGAAGGCTCTGTAGGGAAATGTTTCTGTAAGAGGCAGTTCTGATGTAAAGTTGAAGGGCCTTCATTAAGAGTTAGGAAATGATCTTAAATCCAAGTAGCTGTAAGCTGGGGTCTGTAGGTAGACTGTTGAGATAAAACTTTGAGTCCTTGAAGCGATCTTTTGTTTTTTTTTTTCTCAGATCTCCCTTCTACCTTTGCAGAGGGTCACAGTTTGTAAAATGGGCTGTGTTGTACTGTCTTTGATGGGCCTGCTGAGCTTGTCTCTGCAAATTTTTTAAAGAAAGAATTGTCTGGTAGTAACGAAACCTGACTGACCAACAGAATTACAGGAAAAAAATTTGTTTTGTTTTGTTTCAAACAGCCTGATTGTGTAAAATTCACTTAATGATATTATTCACTCATTTTAAGTGTGCAGTTTAGTGGTATTTTTAGTATGTTCACAGAATTGTATGATCATCACCATGATTTTAGGATATTTTCATTACCTCATGAAGAAACCTGGTACCCATTGGCAGTCACTCCCCATTTCCCTGCAAACCACTAGTCCTGGGCAGCCGCGAGTTTTCTGTTTCTTTATCTCTCTCTGTTTTGGACGTTTCATATATTGAATCATACATGCTGTGGTCTTTGGATCATTGTCTTCATTTACTTAGCATAGGGCTTTCAAGGCGCATCCATGTGTACTAGAACTAGAATGTGAACTAGAACCTCATCCAAGGAGTGTTTTTAAAATAGGTTCAAATCTGTGGAATCATAATCTCTGGGAATGGAAGTCTAGAACTGAAACAGAAAAATTTTAAACTCTTTAAAGGATGATTTTGACCAGCCAGATTTAGAAATTTGGTGTACTTCCAGGACAGAAAATTGAGCTTGATCCTGTTCTCCTTTGGCCACTTGAATCCCACACTTTTCCGAAAGGAAATCCTTCTGGGATTTTTCACACACGTTTTTTTCCTTTCCTTTTACCTTAGCACATAGACACAGATGCTTTGACACCTGTAGTCTATTCATCTTTCACATCAGCACCCTTTTGGGTCCAGCTGCAGTTTTTGGGCTGGAGGGTTCATTCTGAGAATGTCATGTTATTTCCCCTTAGGGTAAGTGAATGAAACTATTGAGAGATGTAACTTTAATCTTTGTCTTTTAAATGATGGAAATAATTTGTTTTTCAGGGCATATGCTGCTAAACTTAAGTCGTGACAAGCAAGACTTTTTAAAAGAGGTTGTAGAATCCTTTGCCAACAGGAGTGGGCAGTCAGCTTTGTACGATGCTCTGTTTTCTCGTCAGTTACCTAAGGACAGCTCTTTCCTTGGTAATGATGATATTGGAAGCATTGATGTACAAGAACCAGATCCTGATGAATTGGCTAGATATGATGTTGGTAAGTGATATCTTTCTAAGGAAACACTTTACATTTTAATCCTTTTACACCAGGAGATATATAATAGCAACAGGGGGATTATCCAGAAATAATGACTTAATATTTTTCTGAATTACTTTCAAGGTTTATTGGGGGAGGGTAATATGAGGTATTGGTAGTGGTTATGGTAGCATGTGCTTTTCTTCTGAATAGTTTTGTACACGATTGGTGTCATGAATTCTCTCCTAAGTATCATTTTGATGCTAATACAATCTTTTTAATGAAATAGCTATAATGTACTTGCCAGTTTCCATCTGGAAGCTGTTTCCAGTTTTTTCACTTACATTAAAAATACTGATGACAATTTTTAGGTGTCTCCATTTCACTGGTTTTTTCTGTACAGATTCCTAAAAATATAATTACTGGGATGAAGTTGATGGACATGTTTGTCTCGCAAATTGCTGTATTACCAGAAAGCTTGTTCCTCTTTTATGCTTTCAGAAGCCCATAAACTTTTTTAGTATTGAATTTCTTAATTTATTAATGTAGTGGCATTCCACTGTTTTCACATTTCTTTACCGAAAGGAAGATCTGTTGTTTCAAGATTTATTACCGGATGGCTATTCTGTATTTGACCTCTGTCAGTAGATTTTGTTTTATTGAGTTCTGGTGAGGCTCTTTTTTTCCTTCAAAAGAACTTTTTCCATCAAAACTCTTTTTATGAAGAACACTAGACTTTGCTTACAGGTTTTCCCTGTACTCTGACACTGAAAAGCAGTTATAACATTAAGTTACATTAAATATTACTATGAGTCAGTTTTTTATGTTGGCAAAACTGATGGCACACAAAAATTTCCAAAACCTCAAGCTGTTTTTTTTGTTTTTTGCTTTATTTCAGGTGCCATTCGGGCACATAATGGCAGTCTTCAACACCTCACCTGGCTTGGCTTACAGTGGGATTCATTACCTACCTTACCTGCAATTCGAAAATGGCTAAAACAGCTTTTTCATCATTTGCCCCAGGAGACCTCAAGACTTGAAACAAATGCACCTGAATCAATATGTATTTTAGATCTTGAAGTAAGCATAGATTTTAATAACTTAAATACCATGAATACTGTTTTGTTTTTTTTTCCCTAAATTGATTTTTTTTTTTTTTAATCAGGTATTTCTTCTTGGAGTAATATATACCAGCCACTTACAGTTAAAGGAAAAGTCTAATTCTCACTGCAGCTTCTATCAGCCTCTGTGCTTGCCACTGCCTGTGTGTAAACAGCTTTGCACAGAAAGGCAGAAAGCATGGTGGGATGCAGTTTGTAATCTAATTCATAGAAAAGCAGTGTAAGTAGCAAAAAAAAAAAAAGAAAAATTCCTTTAACTTAACCACAGGGACTTAATTTAATTCTCATATAAAGTTTTAATTATCATGTGATGACTAATAAACATGTAAGTGTTGAACTACATGTTTATAAATCAATTTCATTAAATAAAATGGTTTTTTTTAGACCCGGGACTTCAGCAAAATTGCGACTTCTAGTTCAGCGTGACATAAACACTCTACGAGGCCAGGAAAAAACTGGCCTTCAGCCTGCTCTGCTCGTGCACTGGGCAGAGTGCCTTCAGAAAACGGTGAGTTCACTGAAGTGGAGCAGTTCGTAAGAACATTACCTTAATTTTTTTAAATGACATACTTGACCTTGAAAGTTTTCTGGTTTAAAAACAGTAGCAGCGTGTTTATATTATATAATAGTCAAGTGAAATGTATTTTCACAATCTTGCCACAAAGTAGTTAGTATAGTTTGTATGTAAGTGATCAGAACAGTGCCTAGCACAGTAAATATTACCAGGGTATTAGCTGTTACTATTCGGAGAAGCAATGGCACCCCACTCCAGTACTCTTGCATGGAAAATCCCATGGATGGAGGAGCCTGGTAGGCTGCAGTCCGTGGGGTCACTAAGAGTTGGACACAACAGAGTGACTTGACTTCACTTTCACTTTTCACTTTCATGCATTGGAGAAGGAAATGGCAACCCACTCCAGTATTCTTGCCTGGAGAATCCCAGGGACGGGGGAGCCTGGTGGGCTGCCGTCTATGGGGTTGCACAGTTGGACACGACTGAAGTGACTTAGCAGCAGCAGCTGTTACTATTACAGTTAACAGCCTGAAGGGTTTTTTTACCTGTTTGGTGGCACAAGGCTCTATAGGTAAAGGCATTATAGACCTTGCTTAATATTTGAGGTCTTTTCTGTGGGCACCTATAGCAACTTCAGGAAAAAAGAGTAGGCTGCCTGATGGGGTAGTGTCGTTGGAGGTGTGTCAAAGTTGGGTGTAGAATGAGTGCTGGTGGTAAAGTGCTTACTTATTCTAGAATTTGGAAAGGTGAGCATATGACTTTTGAGATTCTATTTTGCCTAGGATTTGAAATTTTAGCCAGTTGGTCAGAGCATCTGCAAGTGAGTTTTTGAATCTGTTCATTTGTGTCTCTCTGTGTGCTTCTAACTTTGTATTTTAGGGCAGTGGTCTTAATTCTTTTTATGATCAACGAGAATACATAGGCAGAAGTGTTCATTACTGGAAAAAGGTTTTGCCATTGTTGAAGATGATCAAGAAGAAGAGCAGCATCCCTGAACCTGCTGATCCTCTGTTCAGGCATTTCCATAGTGCAGACATTCAGGTAACGGAGAGTCCCATTGTGAACTAGCTGGAGATCTGGGCTTCTAGTTTATAAATAAGGAAATGGAAATAGAAACTGCTTGTATTAATTGCCCAACTATTGAATGGTAGTCTTGTTTTCTAAGTCCACTGTCTGTCACAGATGCAACATGGCAGAGAAAAACACTGAGATGCTGATCTCATTAGATCGTGTAAAATCCTTGGGAATATTTGGGTTTGATGTTCTGGGTAGAGGCAGCTTGACTGAAAGTTACCCAATGTGTTTAGGCATGTGAAGTTGGTGAATACGAAGATGAAGCACACATCACATTCGCTATATTGGATGTAGTTAATGGAAATATAGATGATGCTATGGCTGCTTTTGAATCTATTAATAACGTCACTTCTTATTGGAATCTTGCACTGGTAAGTAGTGTGGTACTTGAATTAAAGGGTTTTTCTTTTAAAACATAATTGTTTCATAAAGCACTCTTGTGTATAGCTTTTTCACAGAAAAGCAGAAGACATTGATAATGATGTGCTTTCTTCTGAAGAACAAGAAGAATGCAAAAATTACCTGAGAAAGACCAGGGACTACCTGATAAAGATTTTAGATGACTGTGATTCAAATCTGTCGGTAGTTAAGAAAGTAAGTTGCAGATTGTACTTTCTTATTATTGATAACTAGGTGATAAGGAATTTTGCCTTGATTTTTATATTTTGGTAATTTAAAAAATGCTTAGCGATACCATATTGATGCACAGAAGTGGAGTGTTTAAATATTTAATTAGGATTACTTTGCCTCAGGTTTGTGTGTGTGTGTTTAAATGTGGACATTTAGGTTTATACCATTACAGAAATGTTTGTTGGAGAATTAGAAAAGGCTGGCATTTATTTTTGTTACCTGGCTATGAATTCAGCAAATGTTGCACTAAGTCTAGTTCTGTGTGGACTTGGCAGTTAAACATGTTAATGAAATCAGGTGGTTGCTCATGACTTCGGGATGTTTCTCCTTCGTCACTGTCTACTGTGACCACCTTTCCCCGGCTGTCAGCAGTTTGGGGCTGTTGTGATGGGATTAACCTCAGTGACATTCCACCTTCCACCTGTTTGATTGATGAGTTTGTGTTGCTGCTCTTGGATTAGGGTTATGTTTGGTGCATGCCAGCATCTGTGTTTCTCTCCTCTCATTCAAAATCAGTGAGTAAGTGGCAGTGACTTACTTTGCTCACATGGAAAAACTCCCCAGTTAACATTTCTCTGCCCTTGCTGCTGCCATCAGGAGGGGTAGACACAGCATGGACTTGAGGGTTAGGAGACTTTAGATGGCCCAGCATTTTCTGTGTGTTGTTACATAAAGTACAATGTGCTTGTCACACTGAAGTATGAAAATGAAAAAATCCTTATTTGAGAGTTCTTCTGTTGGTGATTTTGCAAACTATGTTGATTCTTGCCTTTTATTTCTAGTTGCCTGTGCCCCTGGAATCTGTGAAAGAGATGCTTAATTTAGTCATGCAGGAGCTCGATGAGTTCAGTGAAGGAGCGCCTCTTCATAAAAATGGGTCTTTACGAAATGCAGATTCAGAAATAAAGCACTCAACTTCATCTCCCACCAAATACTCTCCATCACCAAATAGAAGTTGTAAGGTAAGTGAAAAAGAGAAGAGTCACTTTACTGCAGAATGTGTGTTCTAGATGTTTTAAATACTGTTTCATTATTATTTTTTCAGTATTCTCCCAAAACACCACCTCAGTGGGCAGAAGATCAAAATTGCTTATTGAAAATGATCTGCCAACAAGTGGAGGCCATTAAGGTAAATGCCTTGATTTTTTCTAAACTGTGCCTATCTTATTCCAAGATTCCTTCCTTGACTACTTTCTCACTCATTTCTCACACTGTTCCAGATGTTCCTCTGCTGCATGACTGTAGGGTCATACTGTGATTTACATGCTTCCGTCTTGACATTAGCTTATTTTTGAAATTGCTTATGTGTCTTTATCCTCCACAAGATGTAAATCTTTCAAAAATGGCAACTCATATCCAAACCATAGCCCTGTTCCCAGCATAGAGGAGGTCCCCAGTGATTGAGTGAACTAGCAAGCTCTAGTCTTCATACCTTGGTTTGTGAGATTATAGCTCAGACTGACTAGTGTGTATGTCACATTTATAGCTAAGACTTCATAAGTGGTCTAAACTTTAAAAGGTCTCTTTATCCTTTTATTACTTCATATGAATTTGACTTAATTATGTAAAGATGCATGATACATGATTGTGCTTTAACTTTATGAAAGTAACCTCAACTCAAAGCACTCAAAGGAACTTCTCTGGAATTGGAGGTACAAGTAAGTTGTTTCATGCTCATTGACAAGAACTAAATCATTCATGCTTCTAAAATCATGCCAAGGAAAGTTGAAACCTGTATTTTTTGTACTTTTGAATTTGCATAAAGATTTTGTGTGTTAATTTTGTATAATTGTGACCTGCATGATAATACATGCTAACCATGTAGATTTCTGGCACCTACATGGTGTTCTTGTGTGCCTGGAAAGCTAGGGTCTAATACTGACTGCCACTGATGCACGACTTTGGGTCAGGCACTTCCTTAGCTTTCTGTCTCTTTGTCTTCTCATCCATAAAGTGAGACTTGTCAAAACTAGTTTTATATCACGTTTTCTAGTTGTTCAAGTTTTAGCATTATGTTTTTAGCTTTAACTGGATGTTTAAGTCTATGGTCCAGATACTGGTGGTGACCAGTTAAATTTTCCAGCTGATTCCATTCGTTTCTTATTTTTAGATATATACCATCTGGACTAGACATAGTATAGATGGATGAATGGGGAAAATTTTATTTAGTTTGAAAATTTAAGATGTATTTTTGACCTTAATAGTTACGGGTTTTTTTTTTCCCCCCCAGGAAATTTTTATTCCTAAAATACTTCTTTTTTTGTTCTCCACACCACCTGACTTACAGGCATCTTGGTTGCCATCCCCTTCCACCCACCCACCCAGGGATTAGACCCAGGGCTGCAGCAGTGAAAGCACTGAGCCTACACCACTAGACTGCCAAGGAATTTCATTTGAAACACTTGTAGAAGAAGAGGGTAGCCATACTGGATCTGTCTCTGACCTCACTTATTATAACTTATTCCTGAAAAGTACCTGCCTTGTAGGTTCTGGGGTTGGGGAGGTATTGCCTTTTTCTTGTCTGATCCCTAACCACTGGCTGTAGTAGTTGGTGCTCAAGGGCTTACTTGCTCTGAAGCATGTGGAATCTTCTTGGAGCAAAAGGATATAAACTGTGTCCCCTGCATTGGCAGGCAAATTCCTATCCATTGCATCATTAGGGAAGTCCTAAACAGAACTTTAGAAAGATGAAGTAAATGTAGAATGGAAAGGGAGATAAATCCGTTTTTTGGGTTAGAGCTGACTCTAGACTGAGTGGATTTGGTAATGATACAAAGGAGGGAAAAGAATGGGAGCAAAAAACAAGCTTTAAGAAATTAAGAATCATGTTTTACATCAGCACTTGGTGCTCAGATCTGACTGGAGTATGGACTCTCTGAAGAGGCATCATCAGATATTAAATTTGCTCTAGCACTGTTTACACCATGATATAATTGCTTAAAATTGTTTTTCTTTTTCCAACAGAAAGAAATGCAGGAGTTGAAACTAAATAGCAGTAGCTCAGGGTCCCCTCACCGTTGGCCTCCAGAGAATTATGGACCAGACCCAGTGCCTGATAGTTATCAGGGGTCACAGAATTTTCACGGGGCCCCACTGACAGGTGAGTTGGCAACTGAATAATCCCAGGTGTTACTGACGATGCTGTACTGCTGCCTCCTTCAGTTAGGTAATTTGTGAAATCGCCTTGTCTGTATGCCTTAATTTATTATATGTTTGTGTCTACCTATACTCCAGAAACAAAACAAGCTTTATCTGATCCTGTTTATGTAAAGGCTTAAAGAACCCTTTACTGCACATCTCAGAGGAGCTGAGACTGAGCTGGAACTATGCCTTATATTGGAAAAATGTTAACTAATGGTATAATTCATTAAGAGCTGCCTAATTATGAAATTAAACTTTGGAGAATTATTTTGATGACATTCTGAGAGGTCTGACAGTCTTGGGAAATCTTTTGTATATGGAAGGAGAGAGTTTGAGCTAGGGTAGAATGGATTTTTTTAGGTTGTACTCTTACTTAGCTCTCTGAGCCGGTTTGTTTGAAACAGAAATAACACTCGCATCACATGGTTATGTATTTTTGTGTGTGGGAGGTATGTGTGTGCGCATTAGGCATTTACTTAGAGTATGCAGTAAACATTCAGTGAACCACAGGGCACAGGCAGTTGCCCTCTGGGTTGTCCGTGTGCCAGGGCGCGTTGTATATGTGATTTCATTCAATTACAGAGTGGGAGATATCATTTTGAATTCCCATGTTTAGATGAAATGGGCTTAGAAGATTAGGTGACACCCATTATTATACATGTCACTATTGGTAGAGGCTTCAGACTCTGGTGCTTTGACATCAGGCCACGTGCCCCCAGGCAGCCAGTGATGATGAAGACAGGTGTTTTTCACGTGAGATAGATTCCTGAAATGGAGGTAATTAGATTAATTGGTTTTAGTTCAAAAGAAAGATTGGGAATAGTGTGGCCTAGTTTAGTACCTTAGTGATGGTCCCTAGGGTCCTCCTTAGAGCAGCTTGCTATCTTCTCATGACAATGTCCTTCAAGTGCAACAGGTGACAGAGAAGATCTTTGTGAAGTCAGACTCACTAGTGCTGTCAATCATAGGTGTGGATGTGAGGAGCCTGCCAGATTTAAACATTGCCTGCCTAAGGTGCCATACACCAAGTGGAACCTGACTGGCGGCGACAGGCTCATGGCTGGCTTCCTCTGGGGCTTTCTGGATGCTGTGTGGTTATCATCGGGCACCTTGTGGGTCACAAGTTCTGTTTCTTCTTTGTATGTGCATAGCGGGTCTTCTGGTTGTTAAACACACATCTGAACATAACATTCACATTGTCTTATTTTATTCTTGCGAGTACCCTGTGGACTGTGTAGACGCAGCACACCCTCACTTGACAGGCGAGAGGAATGGAGACCCCAGTGGGCTGCTTGACAGTCACAGTTCCAGGCAGCTCTGGCTCTAGCCAAGAGTCCCAGCTCCTGACCACCCTCCTGAACTCACAGATGGTTTCCTTAGTGAAGGTCCAGATGTGCCAGGGTGGCCCTTGTCTACTGATAGTAGATGACTAAAAACCATCAGTAAGCTCGAATAAGGAAATGCTCAAAAGCACTGACGAGTGTAAAGAAAACTGGAAACTAATGATGTCACAGAGAGTTCTGCTACCAGTTTAGAGCATTTTTTTCTGGTCCTTTCTCTTTGTATTCATAAGGAATTTTTAATGAGATTTTCACCGTATTAGCATTTTGTTCAGAGATGAGTAAGCATGTGTTTTAAATACAACTTTTAAGTTCTGAGCATTTTTCTACTCAGTATTCTTTGATAGTACCATTAATGAACATGAGGACCCCATCACATGGAAGCTCTGCAGGTTTTACTCCCTGGTTATTATTTTCCATTGTAGTTATTATAATGAACACAATCCTAGGATTTGTGTAATGGTTTGTAATTATTGCCATGAACACAATCCTAGGATTTCAGGGTTTTATAAGATTTCTTGTGTTGGGGAATTGCTTTCCTGAAAAACTGTGCTAATTTTACACTTTTACCTCCAGGATCTGGTAGTGCCTGTCTGTTTGCGCTCTTGCCAGTTATTAACTACTACCTGACCACCCTCGTGAACTCACAGATGGTTTCCTTACTGAAGGTCCAGATGTGCCAGGGTACCCCTTGTCTACTGATAGTAGATGACTAAAAACCATCATTAATCTCAAATAAGGAAATGATCAAAAGTACTGACGAGTGTAAAGAAAACTGGAAACTAATCATGTCAGTTTATTAAAACCTTGCCAATTTTTAAAAGCAAAAATAACATCAGCTTTTAAATTTTTTTTTTTTTTTTTTTAATACTAGGAATGTTCAGGACACTTTGATTTCATGAGTTACCTGTTTATTTGGTGCTTTTTTTCTATAGGATTTTTGGGGGTAGGTTTATAAGACATCTGAGGAGAAGGCAGTGGCACCCCACTCCAGTACTCTTCCCTGGAAAATCCCATGGACGGAGGAGCTTGGTGGGCTACAGTCCATGGGGTCGCTAAGAGTCAGACATGACTGAGTGACTTCCCTTTCACTTTTCACTTTCATGCATTGGAGAAGGAAATGACAACCCACTCCAGTGTTCTTGCCTGGAGAATCCCAGGGACGGGGGTAACCCCAGTGGGCTGCCGTCTATGGGGTCACACAGAGTCGGACATGACTGAAGTGACTTAGCAGCATAAGACATCTGAACTGTTTCTTTCACTCTCAGTGATGAAGTCACTGAGAGTGAAAATTTAAATTTCAGATGTTAAAATTCTTGGTCCATATATATCCATCCACTTGTTCTGTGTTCTTTGCCTATTTTCTCCCGGGAATGTTTCAGAGGAGCCCCTGCAGGCAGCGTATTAGTTTCCTTGCTCAGCTGTGGGCTTCTCCAGTGGCGCTGCCTCTGTGTTACTGTGCAGGGAGCACAGTACCCTGTGGTACCCTGTGGACTGTGTAGACGTAATTCACCCTCACTGGGCCTGGTTTACCCTCACTGGGCCTTTGCAGGACTTTCCAGAGTCAGCTGCTCAGCACCTCTTGGGTCGCAGTTTCCACTTCCTTCTTGTGTAAAGATATAAATGATCTTTAAGTTGTTTTGTTTTCTGGTAAAACTTTCATGGAACAGATCCAGCAAATGGCTGTTGGTTGTTTTTACCATCAGCAGGACTGTCTTCTAGTTGTTGGTTTCCTGGTAACATACACGCACACAAAGCAGGTGGGGCAAATAGTTTGGGCGCCAGTTCAAGTGTTAGTCATGTTGTATCCTGTTTATTAAGCCAAGAAGCACATTTTGTGTTACTTTTGAGATCCTTTATGTGAATTTGCCAGGTGATTTTTTGACCTGAATGTTGTTGCTAGCTTGAGTATAAAATGCAATCTTGTCATTCTGCAGATTTTCAAGCCTCACTTCAAGAATGTGGCCCTGCGGCCATCACATATGTTTTGGTTCCTTAAGTCCTTCCTGTGGCCAGTGTCTCCCCTGTATTCCTGATGTGGCAGGATTGTGTCTTCATATCGAGCCTCAGGAAGGGGGCCCACCACTCCTCTTAGCTCCTTCTGGTGCTCGCTGTGGGGCCTCTCTTGGTGCCCACCCGCTGCTGCCCTCACTGCTTCTGTGTTACACTTGGCAGCTGTTCTAGTTGTCATTTGATAATCATCTTTATGGTGTATTTTGATGTATAGAAAAATTTTTTAAGTCTGTGTAGTTAAATCTTTGATTTCTACTGCTTTTGTATTTATAGTTCTTGCCTAGATAGTACTACCTGCAGCATAGACTTTTTTTTAACAGTGTTTTCTTTCTTTTCTTTTTTTTTTTTCTTTTTTTTTTTAGTTGCAACTACTGGCCATTCAGTATGTTATAGTCAGTCACCAGCATATAATACTCAGTATCTACTCAGACCAGCAGCTAATGTTACTCCCACAAAGGTAACAAAGGACTAATTTATACATTTATAAATATCTCCTTTTTAATTGTCCAGGCTTCCTACAAATTAATTCAAGAAGTAATTCAACATTAAAACTTAAATGTCCCATGAGGTATAGATATTTTAAATTTCTCTCTGGATAGAGAAGGTATGTTTCTTAGTTATCTAATTTTAATACAATATATGTGAACATCTAGAATATTTTTGAACAGGAGTGGTGGTGGTGGGAGCTTCATCATCCGGTTGTGACAGAGGCAGGACTGTGATGCACTCCTTGGAGCACTGTGGGTGGCACTCGCAGGCCTAGGCACTATGACTAAGTGTCCATGGAGACCAGCCCCAGCAGAGCTGGGAAGAGACTGGGGTTTGGGTGCATCCAGGCCCTGGCTCTTAACTTCTCTGTGCCTTATGTATAGAATGATACTAGTGCCTTAGTTTGTAGGGTTTTGAGAATATTTAAATGAGATCCTATGTGTACAGAACTTGAAATTATGCCCAGGTGGCACATTAACAAATGTCAGTGCTCATCGTCATCATCATCATCAACATCATTGGACACCGTGTTTAGGAATGAGGAAGGTATAATTAGATGTATAAAATGCTGTCTTTGGTTAAGGCAATTCTGGGGACATGCTAAGAACTAGAGCTGTAAGTGTCCTTGTAGCAATGTCTTCTCTTAAGAACACACTGTATGCTCTACTGGTATATTTATATGCATGTTTGAGGTTCATGAGAATTGGTTTGTATCGAGGTAAGCTATAGTTTTATAGACAGCCTACAAAAGCGTTCACTTTGTCTTTTTCCAGGGGCCAGTTTATGGCATGAACAGGCTTCCACCTCAGCAGCACGTCTACGGCTACCCCCAGCAGATGCACACGCCGCCCGTGCAGAGCTCATCAGCGTGCATGTTCTCTCAAGAGATGTATGGTCCCCCATTGCGTTTTGAGTCTCCTGCGACAGGAATTCTATCACCCAGGGGCGACGATTACTTTAATTACAATGTTCAACAGACAAGCACAAATCCACCTTTGCCAGAACCAGGTTATTTTACAAAACCTCCACTTGCAGCACATGCTTCAAGATCTGCAGAACCTAAGGTTTTAGAATTTGGAAAAACCAGTTTTGTTCAGCCAGTGCCTGGTGAAGGAATGAGGCCATCTCTGGCAGCACCTGCACATACAACACAGCCGACTCCTTTCAAATTTAATTCAAATTTCAAGTCAAATGATGGTGACTTCACGTTTTCCTCACCACAGGTTGTGGCGCAGCCCCCTGCTACGACTTACAACAATAATGAAAGCCTCTTAGGTCTGCTGACTTCAGATAAACCTTTGCAGGGAGATGGGTACAGTGGACCAAAAGCTGCTCAAAACATGGGACCTCGAAATACGTTCAATTTTGGAAGCAAAAATGTGCCTGGAATTTCATTTACTGAGAACATGAGTACAAATCAGCCAAAGAATTCTGGTTTTCGACGTAATGATGATATGTTTACTTTCTATAGCCCAGGGAAATCAGTGTTCGGAGTGCCTGCTACAGAGTCGGCCAGCAAGGGTCACGATGCTGATGGGGGAAGTGCACAGGGGGATGAGGAGGATGACGGCCCTCACTTTGAGCCCGTGGTGCCTCTTCCTGACAAGATTGAAGTGAGGACTGGCGAAGAGGATGAGGAGGAGTTCTTCTGCAATCGTGCAAAGTTGTATCGCTTCGATGCAGCATCCCGAGAATGGAAGGAGCGTGGAATCGGCAATGTCAAGATCCTCAGGCACAAAACCTCCGGTAAAATCCGCCTGCTCATGAGACGTGAGCAGGTGCTAAAGATCTGTGCAAATCACTACATCAGCCCAGACATGGCCCTTGCCCCTAACGCCGGTTCAGACAGATCCTTCGTGTGGTATGCTGTGGACTATGCCGATGAGTCGCCCAAACCAGAGCAGCTGGCCATTAGGTTCAAGACGCCTGAGGAGGCAGCCCTTTTCAAGTGCAAGTTTGAAGAGGCCCAGAGCCTGTTGAAAGCCTCAGGAGGAAATGTAGCCACAACCACCCATCAGGCCACAAAAACTGTAAAAGAACCCACAGGTCATGACAGTAAGGATATTGACAAATCTGATGGTGTAACTATGAATTTTGAATTTCAGGTTGCAAAGAAGGAAGGGTCTTGGTGGCATTGTAACATCTGCTCACTGAAGAACATGGCAACTGCCAAGAAGTGTGCATCCTGCCAGAATCTAAACCCAGGCAGTAAGGAGCTCCTCGGCCCACCATTAGTTGATACTATCTCCACTCCTAAACCTGGCTCAGAACATACTCCCAGTAGATCTGCACTGGTGACTCCAAAGAAGGAAGGTCACTGGAACTGTGGTGTTTGTTTAGTAGGAAATGAACCCACTGTGTCTCGATGCATTGCATGTCAGAATAAAAAGCCTGCTAGCAAAAGTGAATCTCCACTTATTAAGCAACCTTCCTTTAAATTTGGCCAGGGAGACCTTCCTAAGGCTGCCAGCAGTGATTTCAAATCTGTTTTTTCAGTAAAGGAGGAACAGTGGGATTGCAGTGTTTGCTTGATAGGAAATGAAGGAAGTTCTGTGAAATGTGAGGCTTGTCAGACTCCACGGAAACAGAGTTCACCTGCCTTTGCTGCCCTGGCACCTGCCTCGTTAAAATTTGGTACTTCAGAGACAAGCAAGGCTCTGAAAAGTGGATTTGAAGGTGTTTTCTCCAAGAAGGAAGGACAGTGGGATTGCTCAGTGCAAAATGAGGCCAGCATGGCCGAATGTGTGGCCTGTCAGAACCCAGGTCAAAATCCGCCAGCTTCTGCTGCTCCAGCACCTGCTTCTTCGGAGACAGGCAAGGCTCCAAAGAGTGGACTTGAGGGGCTGTTCGCCAAGAAGGAGGGACAGTGGGATTGTGATGTCTGCTTGATACGAAATGAAGGAAGTTCTCCAAAATGTGTGGCTTGTGGTGCCTCTAACCCAACCCAGAACCCTGCTGCTGAAGCTGCTCTCACTTTCCCTGTGGGCTCTGCAGCTGAAGCAAGTAACTCGTGTGCAAGTCAGACAGGAACAGGATTTAAGAGTAACTTTTCAGAAAAAGCCTTTAAGTTTGGCAATGCAGAACAGGGATTTAAATTTGGGCACGTGGATCAGGAAAATGCACCTTCGTTTAAATTTCAGAGTTCTTCTAATACAGACTCTAAATCAGCAAAGGAAGGATTTAGTTTTTCTTCCCCTGCATCTGCTGGTGGGTTTAAGTTTGGCATTCAGGAGACAGAAAATCAGGAGAAGACTGCTGAAAAGTCCTTTGGAGAGGACACTGGTGATCAGGCTCAGGACACTGGTGGTCAGAAAGACGGGAGTACTGTGGTCTTTGGTCAGACTGGCAGCACTTTCACCTTTGCAGATCTTGCCAAGTCAAATTCAGGAGAAGGGTTTCAGTTTGGCAAAAAAGACCCCAATTTCAAGGGATTTTTAGGTGCTGGAGAGAAGTTATTCTCATCACAAAGTAGTAAACTAGTTGATAAAGCAGATGCTTGCGCTGACCTTGAGAAAGATGATGATGCCTATAAGACTGAGGACAGTGACGACATCCATTTTGAACCAGTCGTCCAGATGCCTGAGAAAGTGGAGCTGGTCACAGGAGAGGAAGATGAGAAAGTTCTTTACTCACAGCGGGTGAAATTATTTAGGTTTGATGCTGAGATAAGTCAGTGGAAAGAAAGGGGCTTGGGGAACTTAAAAATCCTCAAAAATGAAGTCAACGGCAAACTGAGGATGCTGATGCGGAGAGAACAGGTGCTAAAGGTGTGTGCCAACCACTGGATCACCACCACCATGCACCTGAAGCCCCTCTCAGGCTCAGACAGGGCTTGGATGTGGTTAGCCAGTGACTTTTCTGATGGCGATGCCAAACTTGAGCAGCTGGCGGCAAAATTCAAGACACCTGAACTGGCTGAAGAATTCAAGCAGAAATTTGAGGAATGCCAGCGACTTCTGTTAGACATTCCCCTGCAGACTCCCCATAAGCTTGTGGATACTGGCAGGGCCGCCAAGTTAATACAGAGGGCGGAAGAAATGAAGAGTGGGCTAAAAGATTTCAAGACATTTTTGACGAATGATCAGACAAAAGTCAGTGATGAAGAGAGTAAGGATTCCAGAGCAGGAGCTGCCGCTGCTGCAGATATGAGTGGCGCACCAAACACTGAGACCACTGGGCCCACCCTGGAGTGGGACAACTATGACCTCAGGGAGGATGCCCTGGATGACAGCGTGAGCAGCAGCTCTGTGCACGCCTCCCCGCTGGCCAGCAGCCCTGTAAGGAAAAACCTCTTCCGCTTCGGCGAGTCGACCACCGGCTTTAACTTCAGCTTCAAGTCTGCTCTGAGCCCGTCCAAGTCCCCTGGCAAATTGAATCAGAGTGGGGCCTCAGTGGGCACAGACGAAGACTCCGATGTCACTCAGGAAGAGGAGAGAGACGGACAGCACTTCGAGCCTGTGGTCCCTTTGCCTGATCTAGTCGAGGTGTCCAGTGGGGAGGAAAATGAACAAGTCGTTTTTAGTCACAGAGCCAAACTCTACAGGTATGATAAAGATGCTGGTCAGTGGAAAGAAAGAGGCATCGGCGATATAAAGATTCTACAGAATTATGAAAACAAGCAAGTTCGTATAGTGATGAGAAGGGACCAGGTATTAAAACTTTGTGCCAACCACAGAATAACTCCAGACATGACTTTGCAAAATATGAAAGGTACCGAAAGAGTGTGGGTGTGGACTGCATGTGATTTTGCAGATGGAGAAAGAAAAATAGAACATTTAGCTGTTCGTTTTAAACTACAGGATGTTGCAGACTCATTTAAGAAAATATTTGATGAAGCAAAAGTGGCCCAAGAAAAAGATTTTTTGATAACACCTCACGTCGCTCGTTCAACCACTCCCAGGGAGTCACCTTGTGGAAAAATGGCTGTCGCTGTGCTGGAAGAAACCACCAGAGAACGAACTGATTTGCCTCAGGGTGATGATGCAGCAGACACAACCTCAGAAGTTGGCGGGGTGTCTGGCACCCCTGAAACAACAACAAAAGCCGTGGTTTCACCCCCAAAGTTTGTATTTGGTTCTGAGTCTGTTAAAAGCATTTTTAGCAGTGAAAAGTCAAAACCATTTGCATTTGGCAACAGTTCAGCTACTGGATCTTTGTTTGGATTTAGTTTTAACACACCTCTGAAAGATAACACTAGTGAAGCCAGTTCAGCAGCCCAGAGTAGATCTGAGAGAAAAGTGGAACCTGGTGGTCGCCAGGAGTCGCAGAACTCTGATCCCAAATCAGCTTCCGATGGCAAAGTCAAAAATACTTCTGCTTTTCTGAAGGAGCAGTTCTCAACCAGCCACACGTTTAAAACTCCAGAAAAGGGTAAGCACTCAGTCTTCAGATGAGGCAGACTTTGTCTTCCTCTCCCCCTCTCTCCCTCCTCACTTTCCTTCCCAAAATATGTTTGTTGTGGGTTGTTTTCTTCCCTAAACCAATTCAGTGGCGAGTGTTCAGCAGCAGCAGAGAGCTTGTGTGCACATTGTTGAGGAGATGTCAGCTTCAGGGAGACATGTCTGTCAGCAGAGCACAGGAACTCAGCTCAGCACTGGGTCCAGCTTAAGGCTGCTCGCACTCAGTCGTGAGGGTTCGCTCGAAGCTGGTGGTTTCAGTAGGTTTGTCCTGCAGTTGCTGTTCTGATGTTCTTGGATGGTACTGCATGCTCACCTTTCAGCTAAGGCAATCTGGCCAGTGAGCAACCTGGCAGTGAGCAAAGAATGAAAGCCTTGGGATAGGATAGGTGGATGCGTGGGACAGCCACATTGGTGTAAATGGATGGAATCTGGCTTTTATATTTTAAAATTGCATTCATGTTAATTCTCAAAATGTTCAAAAATGAAATACTCTTTATTTTCTAGGATTTAATTTTAGCCTTTTTAAATCTAATCCAATGGCTTTTTGGACCAGCACCCCTTCCTCACAGCCTGAGAATGGAGGTACAGAGCTGGCACTGGCAGTATGCTAGGGTGTCCGCTTGTCAGCAGCTGCTGGTGCTCAGCAGTGTAACTGGCTGTGTGAGATCAAGTGCCTGATGCTGCAGCGTGCATGTGACAAGGCTATCATGACCCCATAATGCTGCTCTCCGTACTTGGATGTCATGTTTTCTCACATGTTATACTCCGTCGTTTCAAAGTGGATCTGTGTGGTCTTTACCGTGTCTGTTTTGTACATCATCATTTTCTTCCGTGATTAGTGAAGACCTGTGTGTCACCTAACCATCACTGTCTGTGTCCAGACACAGTGGCAGCAGCATGTGGACCACAGGGAACCTAGGCTCCCTGGTGACAAAGATGCTGTGTGTGGTAGTCAGCCCTATTGGAAGAGCTCCCCCATGTCTCGCTATTCCCAGTTAGAGCAGGCCCCTTGTGGAGTCATGCTGGAGTGGAGTGGGTTAGAGGACTCAGCAGTAGGCTCTGAGAGACCCTCAGGAGCAGGCTGTGGAGGCCAAGACTCACCCCCAGAAGCACAGCTGTGTCTTGGGTGCCAGACAGCTACAGTGATCAAATGACCACCTGTGATTTTAGGAGCTCAGTTGTAAAGTACACAGGCTGTGCTCCTAACTGCAGCAGCTCTTATGTTTATGATTAAGGATGCAGTCTTTGAAAAGTTGTGTGGCCTTTGTGTGTGTGTTTGTGTGTGAATGGTACATATTCGTGCACAGGCTCTGTGGACCCTAGGCGAAGAGCCCTGGTCTGGGAGCAAACACACTGACGTACTGCTGCGGGACAAAGAGCCCGGTTCTCAGGTGCGAGAACGTCCTGGTTTCAGAGGACCTTAAGAGATGGAGACTTGAGACTGAGGCCAAAGGAGGCCGTCTCATTAACAGGAGTCTGTCTCACAGTGTCCTCTTGTGGCGCCTGGCCAGGAACTGATGCTGAGTTTTGTAACAAAGGAGGGTGAATGAAGGGCTCGTTCAGCATTGAGAAGAGCTGTTTTCTGGATCAGCATCATCCAGTAGAAATAAAGTATGACCTGTATGTGTGATTTTAAAATTTCTAGTATCACTGTTTGAAAATAAAAGGAAACAGGTGAAATAAGAGAAACAGATGAAGTTAAATTTAACAATCTATTCAGCTTAGCCCATTACATCCAGAGTACCATTTCAACTTCTGATCAGTATGAAAAATGAGATTATCCCCCTTTCTTTTTTCCACATGTTCAAAACCCTGTGTGTGTTTTCCCACTTGGAGTACATCTCACTTTGGACTGGTTGCACTTGCAGTGCTTCACAGCCACACTCCATGACTTTGCTTGCTCTGTTAGAAGTCCTTTTTTATAGACCACGACCTATTGTGTGAAGAGTTCCTTTTCTCCCCATCTTTTGCCTTTTTGGTGGTGGTGGTGGTGGTTGTGGTTCTTCAGTGAACAGGCATTGTCTTAGATTCTTACAGTATGATTTACCCAGAGGGTAACAGGTTTAATTTAATGTTATCATGCTTGGGAATACAGGAAAGTGGATGTAATTCTAATCACTCACCAGCCTTAGCAGTTGTTAGCTTTCTTTGTAGGGTCTCATTGGGATTGGCTTTGAGTTAGTTTTGTATTTATACTAATATTTGCTCATGATTTCTTTAATTTTTTTCAGTTGTTGCAAATGCATGGATATTTTGCTAAACCATTTAGTATGCCACGTATTGTTATGGAAACACTCTTAAAATACCTTTTAAATTTATAGCCATCAGTAGTATTTTCTTCAGTGATTAGTTACTGAAAGTAGGATTTCTTTCCTGGTTATTAAGGCAATTCTGTGTCCACTGAGGGTTCTGATAGAACATTTCCTCAGGCTTCTAACTCTCACGGTTATGAGCTGTGTCCACATCAGAGTGTGTGTTTTCATCAGCATGCTGTTTTAACCTAAAAATGAAGTTCCAGGATTTTTATTTTAGTTATTGGTACTAATTACCTACTACCTTGTCTTTATCAGTCTTTCTGATTTGTCTTGTAGTGGAAGAGAGGAAAAACCCTGAGGATATTCCCTCTGATGATGATGTTCTCATTGTGTATGAGCTAACCCCGACCCCTGAGCAAAGAGCTCTTGCAAGCAGACTTCAGCTTCCCCCGACATTTTTCTGCTATAAGAACAGGCCAGACTACATCAGTGAAGAGGAGGAGGACGGTGAGTTTCTTGTTGCTTTAGAGCATTCTGTTTGGAAAAAAAAATTTTTTTTAATAAAAATAAAAAATTGGATAGCATCACCGATTCATGGAAAAAAAAAAAATAGAGCATTCTGTTCA
Organism: Oryx dammah; assembly: GCF_014754425.2. Lineage (NCBI taxonomy): Eukaryota > Metazoa > Chordata > Mammalia > Artiodactyla > Bovidae > Oryx > Oryx dammah. The sequence continues at coordinate 43,907,436 of NW_024070209.1, read as the reverse complement.
GGCTCATCGTAGTGAACGGGGCTCATGAAGTTACTTTAAGCCTCCTGGAGCCCCCACCCCTGCTGTTCGTGCAGGTCCGTGTTGATTCTAAATGTGTGTGAACTGTCAGCGGATGTCATGGTTAGAAGAGCTGCCTTCGTGTATTCGCAATCGCCTTGTGTCTGCTGTGAACAGGGCAGGTGTTCTGAGGGGACTGAAAGCAGTTCTGATTTCCCCGGAGTCTCAGAGGGTGGCTGAGCCATGCGGCAGGAATGGGGTCTTAGTAGGAAAGCTCTGTGGGCCCTATCTGAGTTCTCAGGCAGGGGCTTACGGGCTCAAAATAATTTCGGTAGGACATTTGGGCAGTGATTTAGAGGACTGGATTGTAGGAACTGGAGAGAGGCATTCAGAGCCCCGAAATGCCAGAGCAGCTCAGACTAGGCGTTTGGGTATAGAATCAGAAAATTGGTTGCTATTTGGATGTAGAGAGTAAGGGAGAGTGGATGGGAAGTTGCAGATGATTTTCTTAGATTCCTGGCTGGGAAATCTCTTGAAATTTACTGCAAATTCTTTTATTTAATAAAATGAATTATACTTTAAGATGAAGATTTCGACACAGCTGTCAAGAAACTCAATGGAAAACTGTATCTGGATGACTCAGAAACATGTAGACTGTCAGAAGAAAATCTAACAGGTATGTAACCTTAAAACAAGTAATTTAAAGTGTTTTTTAAAAATCTTCTGTTTAAAGGAATGTCCCAGTCTGGTCATATTGGTGATTAGCAATTTTGCCATGGTGATTTAAAATATTTAAAAGTAATGTGAAGGGAAAACATCATTCCTGGTGGTGCTAGTTCTCCATTAGCATCCAGGATCTTACTGTTTGGGTCTTTAATCTGTAGGTGACATTGTGGGCCAGTATTGTGGAGTTGGTTGGGCTTCATCTACTTTTCTCTTACCTTTCCTTTGTTTGTGTTGCCTGGATTTTCAGATAATGAGAAAGAATGTGTTATTGTTTGGGAAAAGAAGCCAACAGTTGAAGAGAAGGCAAAAGCAGACACTCTCAAGCTTCCACCTACATTTTTTTGTGGCGTCTGCAGTGACACTGATGAGGACAATGGAAACGCAGAAGACTTTCAGTCAGAGCTTCAGAAAGTGCAGGAGGCGCAAGTAAGACTGTCTCTGGCATTCCTTCTGGCTCAGTCGCCTTTGTTGATGGCAATAAACTAGAGTGTTCTTAGTACATGGTAACAGTAGAATACATCTGGCAAGTGGGTGGGCGCCTCTGTCAGCTCTGGCTAGAGGATAAGAAACTGTTTTCCGGGCAGAGGACCAGAAGGCCCACCTGTCACTGCTGCATGTGTGCTGGGTTTGAGAAGTTGGGGTGGTAGCATGGACGAGGCTGATGTCCCTGACATGGTCTGCTGCCGTACCAAGAATGGAATTAAGTGCTTCACTTTTTGTGCCGGTTACATGATTCTGGAGTGGGCAGAGTGGATAGGAAATAGCATTTGAAACCTAGTTCCCATGGTCTGTATACTTTGCTTTTGGTAAGTTCATAATTTGACTACTTTCTTAATTCAAGTGTAGTCATTTTAATAGTTGTCAGCACCTTGATGTATGTATTTGTGTTCCACAGAAACTAGAAAACTAGTCATTGTTTATAATTGTTTACAATATTGACATAATCAGAATGGTTCCTTGCTTCTCAAGAAATACTTTTTTAAAAATTGTTGGAAATATGGTAAAAATAAAGTAGGTCCTGGAGTTGGGAATGCAGTGTTTTCTTTAAGGATACGTGAGAAGAGAATGAGATGACCCAGCATGCGGCCTGCTCTGTGGAAGACTTGCTGCCCTTCACTGTCCATTTGACCCTGAGGAGTAGCAGGCCTGCTTTTGCAGCTGTCAGCCGAGGCTGTGTCGGCTCTTCCATAGGTGTAAACTTGTTTGTCAGTGCACAAGAGCTAACATAGACACAGCCCTCCCTCATTTATAACCAAATAGGTTTATTTGTGGAAGTGCTATTTGAAGTTTCTGCATTCAGCTGTGCTGAACCCGAAGTGTATTTCCATCACTCGGCCGTTTCCCTGTCTCAGTGGCAGTACACAGTGTGTACTTTCTGTCAGTCACCTCTAATCTCTGCTGCTGGAGTCAGTAGCGTGCAGTCATTCACTTGGCAGATACAGTCCAGTCATACTAAGTGAACAGTGCAGTTAAATATGGCTTCACTTTTCTGTGCAAAACTGAAAAATACTTTTTTAAAAAATGTATTTCAAGCCTTAACATAGAACTGAGAAGTAATCTCAGCACTGAGGCACATGCTGAGTTGTACAGAGTTTATTTTTTTCCTACTCGTAGTGTACACAGGACTTGGTGTCTTTTGTCAGTGTACTGTGCTGTGTATAGCTATTAAAATATCTTACTTGAGTGACTGTTGTGTTATCATTGTTATAAGTTAAAATTTTTTTGTAAAATATCCTGTAACACTTACAATGTTCTTTAAATAAAAATCCTAGGGGCTCCTTTTGCCACAGAAGTTAAATGTGGTAAGTCATTATCAGGGTGGGAAAAAAATTGTTCCAGTGAATAGTAATTTTGGAGGAGAGTGCCCTTTGATAGACAGAGCTGAAACAGAGAACTAAGAGCCATTAAACTAAAATGTTCTGTGGGTGGATGTAGATGATGTCCTCTTCAGTTCAGTTCAGTCACTCAGTCGTGTCTGACTCTTTGCAACCCCATGAATCGCAGCACGCCAGGCCTCCCTGTCCATCACCATCTCCGGAGTTCACTCAGACTCGCATCCATCGAGTCAGTGATGCCATCCAGCCATCTCATCCCTTGTCGTCCCCTTCTTCTCCTGCCCCCAATCCCTCCCAGCATCAAAGTCTTTTCCAATGAGTCAACTCTTTGCATGAGGTGGCCAAAGTACTGGAGTTACAGCTTTAGCATCATTCCTTCCAAAGAAATCCCAGGGTTGATCTCCTTCAGAATGGACTGGTTGGATCTCCTTGCAGTCCAAGGGACTCTCAAGAGTCTTCTCCAGCACCACAGTTCAAACGCATCAATTCTTCGGTGCTCAGCCTTCTTCACAGTCCAACTCTCACATCCATACATGACTACTGGAAAAATCATAGCCTTGACTAGACGGACCTTAGTCGGCAAAGTAATGTCTCTGCTTTTGAATATGCTATCTAGGTTGGTCAGAACTTTTCTTCCAAGGAGTAAGCGTCTTTTAATTTCATGGCTGCAGTCACCATCTGCAGTGATTTTGGAGCCCCCCAAAATAAAGTCTGACACTGTTTCCCCATCTATTTGCCATGAAGTGATGGGATGAGATGCCATGATCTTCATTTTCTGAATGTTGAGCTTTAAGCCAACTTTTTCACTCTCCTCTTTCACTTTCATCAACAAGCTTTTTAGTTCCTATTCACTTTCTGCCATAAGGGTGGTGTCATCTGCATATCTGAAGTTATTGGTATTTCTCCCAGCAATCTTGATTCCAGCTTGTGTTTCTTCCAGCCCAGCGTTTCTCATGATGTACTCTGCATATAAGTTAAATAAGCAGGGTGACAATATACAGCCTTGATGTACTCCTTTTCCTATTTGGAACCAGTCTGTTGTTCCATGTCCAATTCTAACTGTTGCTTCCTGGCCTACATACAGATTTCTTAAGAGGCAGGTCAGGTGGTCTGGTATTCCCATCTCTTTCAGAATTTTCCACAGTTTCTTGTGATCCACACAGTCAAAGGCTTTGGCATAGTCAGTAAAGCAGAAATAGATGTTTTTCTGGAACTCTCTTGCTTTTTCCATGATCCAGCTGATGTTGGCAGTTTGATCTCTTGCTTCCTCTGCCTTTTCTGAAACCAGCTTGAACATCAGGAAGTTCACGGTTCACGTATTGTTGAAGCCTGGCTTGGAGAATTTTGAGCATTACTTTGCTAGCGTGTGGGATGAGTGTTAGGACACATCTTTCCTGCTTTACACTGATTCATCCCCAACTGCATGAACTCTTGACATACGCACTTCTGGCTTAAAGTGCTTGAGCATGCTGTGGTTAGGTGCTTACTGTGTGCCGGGACTGCTGAGGATCCGGGTGCAGTTCTGAACGAGGGACCACCCTTTGGATTTGTCTACAGGAATTTCTTGTTCATGGCCTCTTAAGTGGAGGATGTGTTAGGAGCTGAATTATGACATTCCCTTCCTAAGTAATCTAGTGTGCATTTGGGGGGTGACATTTATTGTTGTTTAATTCACCCATTTTCATCATCCCCAAAAGAAGCCCTGTTAACCTCTAACAGTCATCACCCTTCCCATTTCTGCCTGTCTCCCCTAGGCCTGGATAACCACTGATATACCATTTCTGTCTCTGATTTGCCTTTCTGACGTTTCATATAAACATCATAATATGTGGTCCTTTGTGTCTGGCTTCTTTTACTTAGTAAGTTCTTGTGATCTATCCACATTGTAGCATTAATCTGTACTTGGTCCTTTTATGGCCAAATAACATTCCAGTGTATGAATTTGCCACATTTTATTTATCCATATTCATGTGTTTAATGCCTATTTGGGTGGTTTCTTCTTTTTGGCTATAATAAATAATACTACTGTGATGGCCTAAATCATTTGACACAAACAGAGTGGACTGTCGTTTCCTTGTGTTTCAGTCATTAAGAAATAATGACTTTTTTCATTTGTATTAATTTTTCAAGTTTATCATAAGTAAAATTCACTTCTTGTTGTGTGTATGTTTTCTGTGAGTTCTTAAACATGGCTGAATTCTGTAATCCCCACCGAAGGCAGCGTACAGAACAGTTCCAGACCCCAAAGAATTCCTTCCTATTGTGTCAGTTCAGAACCGTCCCCACCCAGAACCTCTGTAGTCACTGATCTGCTTGTGTTTCTGCCTTTTCCAGACTGGGATGAATGGAATCATACAGTATATAAGCTCTGAAGCAAACTTTTCTCACTCAGCACAGTGCCTCTGAGATGTGGCCCAGGCACTGTGTGTAGTGATAGTGCATTCCTTTCTGTCACCAGCTGGTATTCCGGACATTGTACATTTCCTGTCATTAATCCTTGAAGAATGTTGTTTTATTTTGCTGTTTCTAGTTTCAAGTCGAAGCTTAAATTAACTGCTTTAAGACAGTTCATTTCTAGTAAACATTTTAAGTTCCTCTAAGAGCTGTTTAGCTCTATCTTACAAGTCTTAATATGTGATATTTTCACTTTCATTCAGTTCAAACTATTAATTTTCTTTGAGACTTGCACTGGATAGAAGTATATTTCTTCTGAATATTCCATTTTCCAGATGTCATTGTTATTGATTTATAGTTTAATTCCATTCTTGTCTATAAACGTATTTTGAATAATTTCAGTTCTTATAGAATTCGTGACGACTGTCTCAGTGGGTGCTCACTGTACACTTGAGAAGAATGTAATTTTCTTTTTGCTTTGCATGGAAACAGGTTTTTAAATAGATCAAATCAGTTGATGCTCTATTGTCCAAGTCCAGTGTATCCTTGCTAATTTCTCATCTGCTTGTTACGTTGATTATTGACAGAAGTGTTGCCCAGCATGTCTGCTTCTCCTGTCCGTTTTTGTTGCATGTACTTTTGTTAGGGAGTGTTCCATCTGCTTCTGTTTTCTGGAACACACTGTAGGAATTAGTGATATTTCTTTCTTAAATATTTGATAGAACTTAACCACTGAAACCACCAGGCCTGGTACTTTTTTGGGGGGGGGGCGAGGATATATTAATTGATAATACATTTTCTTTAATAAATATAGGCCAATTCATTTTATCTGTTTCTTCTATCAGTTTACTTACTTTGAGGAATTTGTTGGTCCATTTCATCTGCATTATCACATTTATGGGCATAATAGTGTTCCTGAAGTTGAGAAGGTCATTAAAATGTATTGCCTGTTTACTGTCCGTGGATCGGTGTTGATGGACTCTGTTAATTTGTCCAGAGACTTCAGCATGTGTATTAAAAGTGTAATGCTTAATCTCCAGATATTTGGAGATTTTTTTCCCAGCTATATTTCTATAGTGATTGTTAGTTTAATTCCATTATGGACTGAGCATATACTTTGTATGATTTCCGTTCTCTTGAATTTGCTGAGGTTTGTTCTCTAGCCTAAAACGTGGTCTTTCTTAAGTGTTCCATATGCACTTGAGAGGAGTGTATGCTGCTGTAGTTCGATGGAGCATTCTGTAATTTTTAAATTTCTGTTGTATTTTTCAATTCTAAATTCCTTTTGGATTTTCTTTTATGGTTTATATTTGTTTGACAACTCTCTTTTCATTTGTCTTAAGAGTATTTGTCTTTACCTCTTGGAACATTGTTAGAAGCTTTTCAGAGTTTGTCTGATCTTTCAACACACAGATCATTTCATGACATTCCCCATCCCTGGCCAGAGAAAGCCGACTCTTCTTGGATGCTTTTCCATCTGTGCTGTTGGCAGCCCCAGTTTCTTGGACAGCTCTGTACCCCTGCGGGGATGTGGGTTGATGTATGTGAAAGTGAAGTTGCTCAGTCATGTCCAACTCTTTGCGACCCCATGGACTGTAGCCTATCAGGCTCCTCTGTCCATGGGATTTTCCAGGCAAGAATGCTGGAGTTGATTGCCATTTCCTTCTCCAGATGTATGGGGACAGGAGAAAACCCACCAGGTTCTTACTACCAGACTGTCCCTCAGGGCTTGAGAGGCTTTTTTATCCTAAGTTAAACAACAGAAGTTTACTGTAAATATGTCTTCTTCAGACTGTCCCTCAGGCCTTGAGAGGCTTTTTTATCCTAAGTTAAACAACAGAAGTTTACTATAAATATGTCTTCTTCAGAGGACATATTTTACGGTCTTGATTAAAAGTGGATTTGGTAAGGCCAGGATTTCTGATGTCACTTTGCCTGTCTCCAGTCGTTTTTATACCTGGGGACCACATGCCATAACGAGGGGACAGTCAGAGAAAAAATCTCGTCTCTTGATGCTGTCCAGCAGCTCCGGCTAGAAACCCTTTCACTCAGGTTCAGTGCTCTTTTGTTGGGACAACCCTGTAAGCATTAGGAAGCAGGTCAGTGAGGGGGCCCAGTCATAACCTCCCTTTTCTTCTCTGCCTAGCCATCCTCCTGCTCAGCATTGTCCATTTCCGGAAGCCATGTTTGCCCTGGGGTGGAATTTCAGAGGAGGTTGTGTGCTCTCAGTCCTTGCAGTGATGGCCCCCGAGGCAGGGACTAGCCATGTTGGCTGGGGGTGGGCCGCTTGAACAGCGGGCCCCAGGGCCCAGGGCCCGCATCCTTGGTGGCAGCACCCCATCAGTATATGCCAGGGCTCGTGGCTCAGCACCAGCAGGAGCAACTACGGGGTCAGTTGGCTCAGGCCAGCGCCTTTTCATGTTCCTGCTGTGGCTTGTGGACCCGGATAGGCTGGCCCCTGGAAGCTGAAGTATTCATGGTCTGATCACCAGACCTGATGCTCCTTGCTGGTAGACTTCACATTGCTTCATGTCTCAAGATTCTTGGTCCTCCTGCTCTTATCCACTTCCCAGCGGCTTCTGCTTGCTTTGTCCTTTTCAGGCTAGGTTGCAGGTGCTAGAGAGACTGGAGGTAACATGGTGGAGAGAAAAGTATGCTTACTCCATTTTGTCCAGAACTTCATATCATCTGTTCATTGTAAAACTGAGTACATGATCCTTTTTGTCACTCAGTATTTAATGGCATAGTTATTTGTTACTTTCTCTTTGCAGAAATCCCAGGACGAGAACATAGCTAGCTCAGCTGATGGCATGTGTACAGATGACACTAAAGTGACTGTGCCATTTTTGTGTAAATCTGAAGAGCCGGAGTTTACTACCAAATCTGTTAATTCACCATCAATTTCTTCTGGAACTGTTGACAAACCTGTGGATTTATCTACTAGAAAGGAAAATGATGCAGATTCTACAAGCCAAGGTAAAATTTGGTGTATGTTTATAGCAACCTTGTAGGCATGAATTTCTGCATAAGGTACACCTGTGCTTCTGAGACGATACTTTCATATGTACATCCAGGAATTCCCTTTCTTAAACTGAGATGTACAGAGGGGCATGAGGTAATTCAATTTTCTTAGTGAACACAGAATCTTTACATAGCTATTTTCTGAAATCCTTCTTGGAATGAATGTTTAGATGATACTAGACCATGTGAAGCAGAAGCTGTGTAGCTCTCTATCTGACTTAGTATAGATCTACATCTCATTTTTTTAATGATCTTGAGCATGCTGCTTCTGGTGTATTGTTCATTGAGAAAAAATAGTACCTGTAAACTTGTAAGGTTTCTTCAGAGAAATAACTAGATTATAAATACTCCTTAACCCCACCCCACCGCATCAGTAGTATAGCAGGTCCTACCCTCCCAGCATACACACACACATACGCCTTCCCTTTGGGTCCTGGGTAAATCTTTGATGTTCGACCTGTGTTAAATGAAATACTAAGTTGCTCTTTTCCTTTGCCAGTGGAAAGCAAAACAGTTACGTTTGGATTCGGAAGTGGCACAGGGCTGTCATTTGCGGACTTGGCTTCCAGTAACTCTGGGGATTTTGCTTTTGGATCCAAAGGTAAGATTAGGAGGAGAGAGAGGCTTCAGTGACTGTGTTATAGAAGTGGGCACCCCTGGAGGGTGAGTCCTTCGTTGCAGGGTTGTCGCTCACCAAGAATTTTCTCTTAATTCATTGTAACTTGTGCTAGTCTTGCCCATCCTGAAATGCAGAACCCTCCCTCCAGTTTTGGAGTAACTTTGGGATTGTTCTTCTAGGTATACTTTTGATTTGCTAATATTTCAAGATGTGCATCTATAATTGTTTAGGAGATGACTTTGAAGTTTTCTATTTTTGCATTATCCTTGATTGTATTTTTCATATAAGGGTTGTGCTAATTTATAACTGAGCTTTCCCATCCTTTCCAGTGGTTTTTCTAGTTTTGGTCTGTTTTGGTATCATTTGTAGAAAATAATCCTTTTCCTTGTTTATGATATACCGTATTTTCCTATTCTTAAATATCTATCATATAACAAATTACAGCACCACCTAAATTGAATTGATGATTTGCAGAATAAATTTTATTGAAGATATATAATTACATGATTAATTCAAAATAGTGTTATTCCATCTCACATATTTTGCTTGTGTCACAGTTCCGTCATTTATAGAAACATATATAAAACTTTAAGAAATTACCTTCAGATGTTGTGTTACTTTGGAATTCATAGCCTCATTGATGTCACATTGCTTTATTTTTAATTTATTTAGTAGTTTGAAGTCACAGGATAATAGGTCAGCAAATACAGCAATAGAATGGGTGCAATTACCCACCAATGAAAAGCCAAATAAAAGCTGATGTGTTAGGTTGCTTGATACTCCGTCAGTGTTGTGCAGTAAAGCTGACATCACACAGCTCCAGATCTGTGTGGGAGGCTTGCCCTGAGTTACCTGCTGATTCAGTGAGATTATCCACCAAGCTGTTTTTTTTCCCCAAGCTACACCTTTTAGTTTGTGTCCTTAGAGCTGACAGGAATTTGTGCTTTATCTTTTCAAAGAAGTAGCTTTTGGTTTTATCAGTTCTCCTTTTATTTTTTTATCTCCAGATTTGTCATTACTTTCCTTTAAATTATTAGTTTTCTTATGTATTGAATGTCTACTTTATTTAATTATATTGTGCTATTAATATAAGCACAGAATAGTATTTTGTACTGAAAATCCCCTGGAATCCGTTTCATATATTTTCAGGGAGAGTTTTCACATTTGTAAATTTTTAATACTTTAGCCTTTGACTAAGAGCTTGTAGGATTTAAATTTTTTTTTTAATGAAGGTCAGTTTCATCAGAATGATTTTTTGCTTCTCAAACATATTTTTGGCCTTGTGTGGACCTTTTTGACCTTAAACTTTTTGTTTTGGTTTTGTTTTAAGTCCAGAGGAGTCTTTTCTTTCTCCTCTTCTAGTATGTGTTATTTCTGTGGTGATTGCTTTTTCTTCATCTGTTCATTTTATTTTTGTCTCACTTTCTTTTCTTTTGTTCCTTTTTTCTCTGTTTCTCCTGAAAGTCGTCTTCACACAGGTCGACCAGTCACTCTGTCTTTGTGTAATATTTCATACGGAAACTAAGAAAATAAGAAACAGCTGTTTATCTGCTGCTTCCCTGTGCCTGACATTTTATCATATTTCCTTGAGATTTTGTAATGTTTCCATTAAACCCAGAGTGGAAGCTTCCTAGGTATTGCTACCTAGAATACAGTTGTTGATATTGATTATTACCAGACTTATCTTTATACTTTTACTGAATAAATTCTTTTTCCTGCCCCTTTAGAGCAGTGGTTTTCAGTTCTCTGCTTCATATTAGAATTCCTGGGAGCTTTTTAAAGGGGTGGGTGAAACACTTGATAGTTAAGTCATGTTGGGCTCTGGGTGTAGGACCCAGGCACTGGTATTTCATAGGAGCTGTTGGTGTGATTTTAATATGCATCCAATGTTACGAACCATTGCTTTAGAGGAATTTTGAGATTTTCTGCCATATGTCTCAGGGTATTGGAGTAATTGAAAATTTTTTTCTGCTTGGGAGTTCCTGAACAAGTGCCTTTCAAGCCTTACACCTATGAATCAACTAGGTCTATGCTTACTATTCTCAGGAAGCCCCCACACAATCTGAGATGGTACTTTTGTTTGAGCATTCATTTGCTATTTATTCATACAACTTTTTTTTTTCCTGTTTTTTTTCTCCCCGTTAAACCTGTCTTAGAAGAATTTACTGTTTCATTAGACACTCATTTTGTTCTTTCTTCAAGGTGCTGAGTTTTTAACTGATCTGTGACAATTTTTGCCTTCTCCTGAGTTTTTGTATCAGATGTAGGATTAGAGAGCAGTGGTTTGTCAGTCAGCAAAGTGATGAAGACCTGAGAGGTTTCTTTCCTCTAAGATAGTGGGGAATGTATTAATATTAGCAGGCTGGGTTGTCACAGTTGAGATGTGGAAAAAACAGCATTTAGTGTTTACCTTCTCCAGGGTGTGAGGGAGGGAAAAGTTTTTGTTCCTCTGCATAGGAGTGGGGAGCCTTTTCACCCATTAAGCCTGGTGTTGCTTGAGAGAGGGTGGGGTGGGGGTGGGCTCAGTGAGCTGCTCCTGGGGCCACCAGTGCCACCTGGGCAAGAAGTTGAAGCTCTCCCTCCATGGAGAAGTTACCAACTTGTATTCAGTCTACTTTGAAAGTAGCAGATTTGGCCTCTTGGAGAAAATTCTTAGGCTCTAAAGTTACTTTTTTCATGTAATAGAATGTTTTATGAAATAAACTACCCTTGGAGCTGAGCTGTGTTTTCAGGTTTCAAAGGATGTACTTTGAATGAAGAACCTGCTTCATTACTAAAAGTTCAGTGTCACAAAGACCTAAGGCTTAGACAACCCTGTCTGTATACCCAGGCATAAACGTTACTACACTCCTTTGTGCTCACCACTTGAGCTTAACTTGCCAGGAGAATACAGTTTTAAGCATTTTTATTAGAAGTATGTCACATCATTGGAAATTAAATTCATTCATAAACTACTGTGATGGGGATTAAAAGCTTATTAAAATAGATATCACTGTTTAAATATCCTAATTTATTCATCAGATAAAAATTTCCAGTGGGCAAATACTGGAGCAGCAGTGTTTGGAGCACAGTCAACCGGTAAAGTTGGCGAAGATGAAGATGGTAGTGATGAAGAGGTAGTTCATAATGAAGATATCCATTTTGAACCAATAGTGTCACTACCAGAGGTAAATATTAAAGCGTAAAAACCTTATACTAACTTCACATTTTAAGTTTAAAACTTGACATGGGCTTGATTTGTAGGGCTGACCTTGTTTGCATTTCTTTCAGAATATTGACCATTACAAATGGAAGCTCTTTATTACAAGTTCAATCTTTTTTTTTTTTTTTTTTAAGTTCAATCTTAAAATGTAAATCATCCTTGTAAAAAAATTTACATACAAATGTTATTTGGAAAATTCTGTGTGAAATTGTTGGGAAGAACTTAATTTTTTCCTGTTTGTTTTCAATAACATAATTGAAGGAGCAAAATATTAAAAACCCATCTAAGCTCATATTCGCCACAGTCCTTTCAATAAAAAGTATATTGTACTTTTTCTAGACAGGAATGTTATTTTAGGCAAATTACTTTTATCAGTTTGAACCTCAATCAGTAGATAGTATTTTTCTTGAAGAACAAGATTTTTTTTTTTAACCTCTTCTCTCCTATAAAAGATTGTATTTGATTTCCAAAAAGAGGATGGATGTTAATAAGTACAAAGAAAACTTTTAATGACAAATCTTTCCTGCCTCATCCGAATCCGCTGTATAGTAACCCTAGGATGTTAACTCTTTTCAAATTCTGTTCATGTCAGTGTGTTAAGGAATTTGGATCTTTGGAATTTGTTATGAGTATTTTATAAGCAGCAGCTTATAGGTAATTTCATCTCCTGTCACAGGTAGAAGTAAAATCTGGAGAAGAAGATGAAGAAATTTTATTTAAAGAGAGAGCCAAACTTTACAGGTGGGATCGAGAGGCCAGTCAGTGGAAGGAGCGTGGCGTTGGAGACATGAAGATCCTCTGGCACACGGTGAAGAATTACTTTCGGATTCTGATGCGGAGAGACCAGGTGTTCAAAGTGTGTGCGAACCACGTCATCACCAAGACGATGGAACTGAAACCCTTAAATGTTTCCAACAATGCTTTAGTTTGGACTGCCTCAGATTATGCTGGTGAGCTCTGCATTCAATGCTACTTTCCAGTTTTTTGACTTTTCTAAATCGACAACAAATATATAAAACAATTTATTAAAGTTATTTTAACACTAAGGCCATTGTGTTGTTTAACAGATGGAGAAGCCAAAGTGGAACAGCTTGCAGTGAGATTTAAAACTAAAGAAATGGCTGATTGTTTCAAGAAAAAATTTGAAGAATGTCAACAGAATTTATTGAAACCCCAGAAAGGACAGGTATCACTGACAGCGGAGTTCTCAAAGGAGACAAATCCTGTGGTGTTTTTTGACATTTGTGCAGATGATGAGCCCCTGGGACGTATAACCATGGAATTATTTTCAAACATTGTTCCTAAAACTGCTGAGAACTTCAGAGCACTGTGCACTGGAGAGAAGGGCTTTGGTTTCAAGAGCTCCATATTCCACAGAGTGATTCCAGATTTTGTTTGCCAAGTAAGTCTTAAGTGTGCATCACACCAGTGTGGGAAATCTGAGTGTTTCTCCTTACCTGTAATTGTAGACTGTAGCTTTTCCACACCCCCAGCTTCTATCCCCAGAAGAACTTGCAGCCTAAAAGCGTTCATATTTCTAATGCCTTGAACCTGATAGAAATTAAGGGTGGGAAAAGATCTTTTCATTCTTGTTTCCTTTCACAAATTTCTTAGTTTTTAAACTGCATTCTCAGAGAAGTTGGGTATTTAGGACCCACCCTTCAGTGGTTAGTTCTGTATGTGTTTTAATGTTTTATTTGGGATTCCTGTTAATTGAAATCTTTTTTTCAGGGGGGAGATATCACAAAACATGATGGAACAGGAGGACGGTCCATTTATGGAGATAAATTTGAAGATGAAAATTTTAATGTGAAACATACAGGTCCTGGTTTACTATCAATGGCTAATCGAGGCCAGGACACCAATAATTCTCAGTTTTTCATAACACTGAAAGAAGCAGAATGTTTGGACTTGAAGCATGTAGTATTTGGGTTTGTTAAAGATGGTATGGATACTGTGAAAAAGATTGAGTCATTTGGTTCTCCTAAAGGGTCTGTTAGTCGAAGAATTATTATCACAGATTGTGGACAGATATAAAATCATTGTTTTCCATAGTAAATTTTACCTGTATAAAAGTTGAATTGAGGCCTAGCTGTTTTGACAACATGGTAATTATGTTCAGCTTTTGAAAATGGACTCCAATGTACAAATGTAAAATTGCAGCTTATAGCTGTTGTCACTTTCTAATGTGTTATAATTGACCTTGCATGGTGTGAAATAAAAGTTTAAACACTGGTGTATTTTCAGGTGTACTTGTGTTTATGTACTCCTGACATATTTGTATTAAAATGGAATACTAATCTTGTTAAAAGCAATAGACCTTCTCAAACTATTGAAAGAATATGATATATGCAATTTAATTTTAGTTCCTTTTAAGATATTAGACTTCCTGCATGGATATACTTACTGTTTGAATAAAGGGACCATGACTTGGATAATTTTTATTTCAGATTTGGACTATATTTGGTGATTTTAACTATTGGTGTGTTCAGTTATGAACAGATTCACTTGTAAATGGGTAGAACCACAGAGGGCAGAGACTTAACCAAAGTGCTCTTCTATAAATTCTTGCACCTCCTGTATAGTTAAATTATCTTTTAAGCAGAGTACCTTCTTTCCTTAAAATATGTAGCTTCCTGCGCCCTTTCAAAGGTATTAAATTAATTTTTACATTTTAAGTTGAGTCATTAGATTTTTTAAAAAACCTTTCTGTCATCTGTTTCTACTACCTCAAACTGCATTGGTTCTGATAGAACTTGAATTTTTCCTTGCAGTTATTGTGATAAAGTATGAGTATTTTAAAACAGGTCTATACCATGTTCTTTGGTTAAAGATTTGCTTTATACTAGATTGTTGCAGTACCTTTTTCTGGTGAATTTTGTAGCAAAAATAAAGTGACAATTGTTAACAGCCATGATATTTAAAAAATTCATTACTTGTGCATCTTAATTGTTTGTTCATTCTAGAACCAAAGTAAGAATAATTAAGTATCTGTAAACTCAGACTGCCACCTAATTTCCAGAGCTCCCAAGGAAAGGACTGTTTTCAAGTCGGGTATATACTGAACACCTACTTGGAAATGGCTAGTGGAAAAAGTTGGACAACAGGGGGGACATTCTTGTCAGCCTGCTCAGTGTAGGACCTCGGAGTCCCCCGAGCACGTTGTGCACGTCGCAGCCCCCGTTGGCGGTGTGCTCAGACTGCGGGGCTGTCGCGCTGTTTGGGGTCTGGAAACAGGCTGTCCTGGGGCAGCACCTGCTTACCGCGACCCCCGTGTGTGTGTGTGTGTGTGTCTGTGTGTGTCTGTGTTGGGGGGGTGTGCATACGCGCCGGTCCCGAGGGCTCGTGGATCCAGGTTTGGAAACGAACGCTCTAGCTGAAACCAACTTCAGCCAGGACAAGTCTGAGCTGCGTACGAGAAAGATGCACCTGGATGGCGCCTCGACCCGACTCCAGCGGAACGCGCGCGACCTTCGGGAAGGAAAGGAAATGATGACGCCGCGCGCCGGCTCGCATCTCGCCCCCACGGGCCGCGAACACGTACAAGCCCAAAGGCGTCCGCGCCGACGGCAAGCGGGAGCCGGGGTGTACGCGCGTCGTAACACGCATCCGCAATGCCCGCCCCTCCACGAGTCGGAGGGCTGTTCCCCAAGAAGCACGAGTCAGCGTCCCTGCCGGGGGCGGGGCGTGTCGTGCGTCACGGCGCATATTCACGCAGCCCCGCCCCGCCGCGCGCTGTTGCCAGGGAGACGACGTCGGTCGCGGCCATGGAGCCCAGAGTCGTGAAGCCGCCGGGGCAAGATCTGGTGGTGGAGCGCCTCAAAAGCCGCTACGGCCTGGCGGGCGGTTGCCTTAGCGAGGTGAGGCCCGGCCCTGCCAGGTTCGCGGGTAGCCGGATCTGCAGGTTGGAGAGTGGGCGCGAGGCGGGACCCCTGGCGGTGGCGTGGGGGGAGCGGGCTCCCGGCGGGCACGCGCTTCGGAGGATCGATGCGCGTCACCGCGGGAACGCGCGCAGGCGTTCCCCGCGAAGACTTGGGTGAGGGTCGCAGCTTCGTCAGTCCCGCCACTGGGCGGTGAGTCCGAGTCGGTTTCACGCCGCAAGGTGCTGGGGCCCGGTGCCCCAAGGTGCCCGGTGGGTCCGCGGGGGCCGCCCGTGTGCGGGGGTCCGGCGTGCGTGTCGCGCGGCGGGAGGGGGCGCCGCGCGGCCGGGGTTCCAGGAGTCGAAGGAGACAGGGGCCGGGGGACGGATCCGCCCCGGTCACCTCTCCATCCTCTCTTCCAGCCGGGGCGCCGGCGGCAGGACGTGGCGGAGCGGCGGCGGCGGCCTCCCCGCACCCCAGGTAGGGCGGCGGCTGGGTTGTTTGTTCCCCGCAGGCCGCAGATGTAGGTAGTTTATCGTGTGAGTTCAATGCTTAGAGCGCATCAGAGGAAACAGCACTGTGTTGAGCCCTCGGGGACTTGGCCTGCCCACTGGGTCTTTCTGTTCCGACGCGGAACAGGGTCGTCGGTACCGGGTCCCTGCCTCGATCGCGTGCGGGGTGGGGGCGGGAGAGGCGATGAACTACGCGCTGTTTGACCGTCGGCCCGGAGGCCAGTCTGCTGGAAGCCGGTGTCGCGGAGACGCAGACGGGAGACCTCTGCGGAGCCGACAACTAGGTGGTCGGTGCCGGACCTTACTGAGCCGCCTCGGCTGCCTTCCCTCCTGTTCACAGAGGATTTGGACATCTTCTCCTGCGGAGATAAAGTCGGTCCGTCGTTGAGATGTTTCTCTGACGAGAGGAGGCGGCGCCCCGCGTCCCCCCGCGGTGTCCTCACGGTGAATTGGCAAGGTACCCCGAGTCCTGCTGGGGGTCCCCCCTCCGTCCCTGGGTATCGCGAAAGCAAGGGGGGGTGCGGAGGCTGCCTGGTGTGCGCCTGTCTGTGGAAGAAGGCATCGGCGGTGGGGAGCCCGCTGGGCGGTGGAGGAGACTGGGCGCTAGTTCCTGAGCATTTGATGGAACCACACGCCTAGCGTCCTGTTTGCAGACATAATGCAGGGTTACTTACACTGCAGGACAGATGGCTCTTCATCCAGGACCCAAAAGAAGGCCTTGCTCTCTTATTTATTTTTTAATAAGGAACTAAGATAAAAATGACTACAAGTTTGTTCAGAAGCAGTCGGTATGGTGTATCTCCTGCTGTGGTAAGCACTGTGCTGTACCTAGGTAGCAGAGAGAGATGGGAGAGGTCAGCCCTGGGACTGGGGCCTACAGAATATTACACCATGTGCTGCTGGGCTGTGAGGGGTCAGCAGTTTTGTAGAGTTTTTACTCTGGGTAAAACCGGTAGAAGGTAAGGTGAAATAATGTTCTCAGCTGAATATTATTAATGCCAAAAATATGTGGCAGAAAGAAATGCTAAGGTATCGAAAGCGAAGAAGCATTTTGAAATGATGTTAAACTCTAAAGTTGTGGACATATACAAAGACAAGCGTTGAGGTAATTGTGGAGAGGGAAAAAAACATTGTGCCTGAAATATCTGTTGTTGACTGTGATTGATATCTTGGAGCTTGCACTGTTTCATTTTCTGGTTATTAGTCCATGTGAAGCACTTAGAATGCTGTTCAGTACATAGAAGGGCACTCAGGTGCACCACTGTCGTCATCACCGTCGCCGTGGGCTCCTTTGGCACTCACAGAGTCATCTAGTTGCTCTGGAGTCAAGATGTGGACATGGACGTGAGGGGACTTCCCTGGTGGTCCAGTGATTAAGAATCCACCTTGCAATGCAGGGAATGTGGGTTGGATCTCTGGTTGGGGAACTGAGATCCCACATGCTGCGGAACAGCTGATTTCGTATGCCACAACTAAGATCCAACACAGCCAAATAAATGTTTTTTAAAGAAAGATGTAAACATGGGTAGTCTGATTATTGTTGTGCTTGTTGTTCAGTGGCTAAGTCACGTTCGACTCTTTGTGACCCCATGGACTGCGGCACACAGGCTTCTCTGTCCATCATCTCCCTGAGTTTGCTCAAACTTACATGCGTTGAGTCAGTGATCCAACCATCTCATCCTCTGTTGCCCCATTCTCCTCTTGCCTTCAGTTTTTCCCAGCATCAGGGTCTTTTCCAGTGAATCAGCTTTTCACATCAGGTGGCCAGAGTATTGGAGCTTCAGCATCAGTGCTTCCAGTGAATATGCAGGATAATTTCCTTTAGAATTGACTGGTTTGGTCTCCCTGCTGTCCCAAGTTTGATTATAGAGAAAGAAAACTGCTAGAAGTTATAAGTTCATGGAAGTTATTTTCTTATATTGAACTGATAGTTTTATCTTCTTTAAATGGTCTGGGTATGGTGTCAAGTTGAAGCTTTAGGACTGCGAACGGTTTTAACTTTGGACAGTTTTCCCACCAGTCCCTTGTTGTGATCTAGTGTGGAATTACAGGGCTGCCCAGCACCTTTGTCTGTCGAGTGCTTGAAAAGGGGCTGGTCTGAACTAAGTTGTGCTGTAAGTAAAAAATAAACACTGCATTTTCAAGATAGATAAAAGAATGTAAAGTATCTTATTTTTAATATTGATTGTATGCTAAAATGATTATCTTTTAGATATATTGGATTAAATATAATACACTGTTAAAATTTCATGTCTTTTTATGTTTTTAAAGTAGCTGCTAGAATTTATTTTTCTTTCTTTATGGCAGTGCTGCAAAGCTTCTGAGATCTTAGTCCTCAGACCAGGGACTAAATTTGGAGCCTAGGCAGTGAAAGCACAGAGTCCTAACCACTGAACTGCCAAAGAATTCCTGAAAAATTTAAGTTATCTTTTGTGACTTACAGCGTATTCCCTTTGAACAGCTGGCTCTGGAAATGCCAACATTCAAATGATCTTTTTGGAGAGAACATCTGGGATTCTAGTTCTGCTTCACCTTTTGCTAGTTATGTCACCTGTCAGTTACCCTGTCGGTTATTTAACTTTAGATTCAGTTTCCCCACCTTCAACACTCGTTCTTGTAGTTGTTAATGGAATTAGAGATACAGAGCCTGTTCAATCCACCTCACAGCAATACAGGGTCAGGAGGAAGGGTGTACTTTGCAGTTGCGCATGTCTGAATGTGAGGAAAGTTCACACATGTGAGTTTTTAGCGTCATGACTGGTAGTTTACAGTTTTTCCTTTTGCATTTTAAAAAATGTTTACTTGTTATGTTTTTTTCAATTGTTATGCTGCTAATAATTGAAGCAGTCTCCCCTTCTTTAAATGGCTGTAGAAATCTTCCAGAATGCTGTGATTGATTTTTTCTTTAAAGCCTAGATGATGAACTGGATTCTTTTCAAGATTTGAAAGAACCAGAAACAGAAGAAGAGTTCACGGGCAGTGACTCTCGAGTTAGTACCTCCAGAATAAACAGGCAGTCCTTTAAAGAGACAGACAAAGGTAAGAGAAATGCTCATTTCAAAACAGTCATTTAAACAGCAGCTCTGTCAAGTAGGGCACTAAAGCTTACCCCGCAGTGGTAACCCTAGTTCTCAATGTGTTCATTTCTTTGTCCTGGGCCCAAGCCATGAACTGGTTGCTGTGCTTGTCATTAAGTTAAAGGAGAATAGGAAAATAAACTTAATGATTTTCCAATAGAATTTCCACACCATCGAAGTTTATCAAAAATAACAATAATCCATGAATATTATAATCTTTTCAGTTCTTTTTCTTGTTGGTATTTCTTAGGAAGTAGGATTGTGGTTGCTGTTTAGTTGCTAAGTCGTGTTTGACTCTCTTGTGATCCCACAGACTGTAGCCCTCCAGGCTCTTCTGTCCAAGAAATTTCCCAGGCAAGAATACTGAAGTGGGTTGCTATTTCCTCCTCCAGAGGATCCCAGCCCAAGGACTAAACCCATGTCTCCTGCATTGGGAGGCGGATTCTTTACCACTGAGCCACCTGGGATGCCCTAAGATTGTGGTAGTAGGTGACTAACCCTTATACCTTTTAGGAAAACAGGCCAGGTCACTTGAGGCCTGGCCTCCTTCACCCTGAGTCAGCAGTTGCTCTCTGTGTACCTGACTGCATGTGTGTGGTAGATTTTCCCACTGGAAACAACTGAGAATACAGGATAAAATATACAAAATGTTAAGTGTGTTTAAAAGTTAATAGAACTAAGGAATATTCTGGCCCGGAGCTGATGGGCTGGGAGCCTGGGGAGACAGTCAGAGCATGGAGCATTTCCCTTGAAGGGTGCTTGTGGAGCTGGGGAACAGGAAACACTTTCTTTTTTAAAAATTCCTATTTTTTATCTTGGCTCCCCAAGTCTGTCCAAGATGGGGGGTACCATGGAGACCCCCTCCTTAAAGCCAGGGGCTCCTCCTCAGCTGTGGGCCAGTGCAGGTGAAAGTTATTGCTCATTGTGAGCAGAGCATGAGTGCTGACAGCCCAGTGCTGGGGAGGAGCAATGCGGGAGGGGCTGACCTCCACTGCTAGGGTTGTGGGAGCAGGGGGTACTTTGGTAACTGATTTGGCATCACAGATGGCGCTAGTGGTAAAGAACCCACCTGCCAATACAGGAGACTTAAGAGACAAGGGTTTGATGCCTAGATTGGGAAGATCCCCTAGAGGAGGGCGTGGCAACCCACTCCACTATTCTTGCCTGAGAATCCCATGGACAGAGGTGCCTGGTGGGCTACAGTCCATGGGGTCTCAAAGAGTCGGACACACAGTTGAATGTGCACAGTAACGGCAGGAGCTCTCACCATGGCTGCCAGGAGCAAGGCTACCCAGCCTCTGTGCAGACAGTGCAGCTTGGCGGTCACAAGGTATTGTCAAAGGCTAAAGCCATGGAGGGTCATGAACCTGCTGCCGTCATTAACACAGGAGTACGGTGTTTAACAGAAGAGGTTATAGAGATTATGTAATTATATGATTAATTACAGACATCACATAAAGTTTTAAAACAAGCAAAACAATTTTTTAAATGTCAAAAGAAGTGGAGCAGTGATGAACACTGGATTGGTGGTTAGTTTGGTGTAAGGGAGCAAAGGGCACATGTCAAGGCTCCTGAGGTAACTCTCCATCTCTTTGTCACAGCAATTAACCCACTCATTTTTTAAATAGTCTTAGATTTACAGAGAAGTTGCAAAAAGGCCACAGAGAATTTCTGGATGGCTTTCACCCAGATTTTCTAAGTGTAAACTGTTGGCTGAGTCCTCCTTTTTTTCATATCGTACTTGAAACATTTTAACAATACAATGAGGATATTTAAAACTGTAAACTAAGTTTTTAATTTAAATTTTGTTCTCTTTGCCAATGCCTGGCCAGCTAATGTGGCCTCACGTTCAAGGAGCTGGGCTGACTATTGTAGTGATGGCAGCAACTCCCCTTCCAAGCATGTTGGCTCCCCTGCGTCCAGGGCCCCACGGAAGCCAGGCCTGCTGCCCCGTCAGGTCAGCCAGATCTACGACGAGCTGCTCCAGATTCACCAGAAGCTGCAGGTGTGGGCTCAGTGCTGCCCGGATGGCAGCCAGGGAGGAGGGGACCAAAGGGAGGGACGGGTGCAGCCAGGGCTGGAGCGGACCTGAGGGTCAGTGATACGGAAGCTGGTTCACGGGGGACGGGAGTTGAGGCTAGACTGAAGTGCACTGAGGAGGGTGCAGCCAACCAGGACAGTGTTTTAGAGAAGTTTGTCCAGGTGGGAGGTCAGGAGGCCAAGGCACTGGAAGCCCAGCCTCCCTTTGTAAGGCCACGGCCTCGCCCTCTGTTTTGCTCAGAGGCTGTGGGAGCTGATGGGCCTGGGGGAGGCTCGCATGGCTGTGGGAATGTAGGGGACGTGAGAGGATTTCTGGGCTCCACTGGAGCCTGCTCTGCTTATTGGAGGGGGAATGTTGGAGGGGCTCTTCTGCAGGTGTGAGGCGTTCTTCCCAGGAGCGATGGGGAGCCAGGAGGGAAAGTGAGGGGTCTCCCCATGATGCTCCCCTTGTCTGCACCCTGGATTCTCTCAGGTCCTCGCCCTGGATTCTCTCAGGTCCTCACGCTGGAGTCTCCTGGCCGATCCCGGCATTGGTGGCCTGCAGGGTTCCCGCGTGCTATGTGGTCGTCGCTCTGCACTCCCCTGGCTCGTGCTCAGTGGAGTGAGCTTCCCGGAGCGCTAATTCTATCCTTCCCCACAGTGTGAGACCGCAGTCCAGCAGGAATTCGCTGAGGAGCTTCAGAAGCGAGAACGTTTTCTGGTCGAGAGGGAAGAGCTGCTCTTCAGACATGAAGGTGCCTTGAGTGAAGTGAAAGACGTCAGAGAAGAGGTCCTCATGAGGTTCCAGATCATGAAGGAGGTGAGCGCGGCACTGACTGCAGAGGCCAGTTGCAACACTCCTCTGGATGTGGCTCATACCTGGGATCCTAGCGTAGCCTCTGGAAGCCTGATGGTACTGTGCCTAGCTGGGCTCAGGCTGTGTCTTGTCATGTTCACTCAGTTTCCAGAGCCTTTGCCATTGTTCTGGAGCCTGTGTGGTGCAGGCACCACTGGGAGCCTGAAGCTGGGCTTCTCAGCCTTTGCTGTGATGCTCTGGGTCCCTAACATACCTGTGGGGTGTTAGGCGGGGGTTGGGGTGAGCTCCTGTCAACTGAGCTCCTGTCTCTGCCCCTTGCTTTCACCAGCTCAGGGCTGAGCTGGATTTGAGCACGTCCATGGATCATGGGTCCCCTCTTCCTGTTTCCAGCCCTAGAAAGCAAAGCCATTTCTCTGCAATTAGCAGGGCCAGGGCCTGCCGTGGGGCAAGGCCACTGGAGAAATGGGGAAACAGAGCCCCTCGAGGGTTGTTTGCCCAGGTTTTTCCTCCTTCCTGCAACTCCCTGCTTGTTTTCCTTTGACTTTCCTTAGTAGTTGCTTTCTGTGGTTTTTTGTGTGGCTTTAGTTGTGATCAGTAAGAGAAGCAGAGCGCAATGGGCTTATCCTTCTGGAAAAGGAACCCATGTCAAATGGTCTTAATATCTTCTGGAGGTGGAAAATGTGTGCAGTTGAGAATGTTAATATTACTTTTAAAATAAGTGTTGTCTTTGTGGCCATGTCTGAGTTATTTAAGGAGTCGTTTAATGTAATCGTAAAATTTCACACAGCTGATTTTTTTTTTAAACGAGCTTGGATTTTCCGTGCACTCCATCTTCATTTCAGCCTTGGTTCTTTCTCTCTGGATTTGTCTCTTTGCTGCCCATAGGAAGTATAAAGCTAACTGCTTTATTTTAGCGGGACCTGGATGATTACTTGGAAGAAGGAAATCAGTTTCTTGATTTCTTGGGAAATTTACTTGTTTTAATAGATTATGAATAAATCTGAGAGTAAAAAGTGAAAGAAACTATGCAAGTATTTGCAAATCTAAACGTGCTCTTATTTGAATATAATTATAGGGGAAATTTATTTTAATATTTATGAAACTGGTTAAGGAAAGTCAAATCGTTTGGGGCTCAGGAAATTTTATTATGTATTTAAGTTTTCTGAGATGTACAACAATTTTAGCTAATTTATGAGAACAGTTCTATGTGTGGAATATTTCTTCTCCAGAGGGCTAATTTAAACCTTAAATTTTAATTCACAAAGCTATGAATAATTAACTAGTCTCCTAAAAGGATCAGAACTCCTTTATCATTCCATGATGTCAGAAATTATTTCAGTGAGTTTCTGTTGGAGATTTTTCTGAGCAGGACCAGAAAATAGCCTTAATGCTACTTAATTTGTGTAATATGTTTTAATAGGTATTTAACATATTTTTAATGTTTTGTTATTAACTTGGTTGATTATCCAGTTTTTAGAAATTACTTGCAGTGTCAGCCATTATGCTTAAATATACTGATTAAAATCCTTGTGATTCAAGGAGTTGTAATTTTTTTTTTTAAGCCTAGTTTTTATTTTTTATTTATTTCTTGTAATTTTATATATTTGTTTTTGGCTGCACTGGGTCTTGGTTGCTGCACCAGCTTTTCTTTAGTTGTGATGAGCGGGGCTACTCTCTAGTTGCAGTGTGCAGGCGGCTTCTCATTGCAGTGACTTCTCGCTGTGGAGCATAGACTTAGAGCACAGGCTCAGTAGTTGTGCTGGAAGGGAGGGCTTCAGTTGCTCTGAGGCATGTAGGATCTTCCCAGATCTGAGACTGAACCCTTGTCTCCTGCATTGGCAGATGGATTATTTACTGAGCCACCGGGGAAGCCCCAGGGAGTTGTAATTTATATGTAACTTGGGTTCAGTAGCATTAGTGATGCTGAATCTCTGTTTTTCCCTCCTAGCAACATGATGCGGAAGTTGAGCACTTAACTGAAGTTCTTAAAGAGAGAAATAAGGAAAGCAAAAGGCTGAGGTCTTCCTTTGATGCATTGAAAGGATTGAATGATAGTTTAAAGAAACAGGTAAGACCTAGTTTATCTGTGTTAGATTATGAGACGTTCTCAGAACTGTATAGATTAACCAGTTCAAGTCAGAATCTTAGAGCATATTCTGTGTAGAGAAAACCTTGATTATCATCTTTATTTGTTAGCTTTATTATAAAATACTTCTGAATATAAAATAGTTAAGCTAGCTCTTGGTTTCTCATCATCTGTTCTGACAACTAGCTGAGCTATTTGACAACTTGGAATTTTTCAACTAGATTAAAAACAAGCAAAAGGAAACCTGCTAACCTGGGGACTTCAGGTGCTGAGTTGTAGCTTTGTGCTGTTCTTGACCTGGCTGTTACACACCACTGTGTATTTTTGGAGGGTCTGTTGTGTGTGGATCCTGTGCTGGGAGCACAAGCTCCTGCCCCCCACGCCACACTGCACTGCACTATGTATAGAGAGCTGTGGTGAGCTAACACCCACTGTCACACTGCACTGTACTATGTATGCAGAGCTGTGGGTCAGCTCAGTGCTCCATCAGACTCAGGTTGCACTAGGTTCTTGCTAATTGTTGTTGTCTTTTTCGCTTCCTTTTGCCAGTTTTGAAGTGCAGGGCTTTGTGAAGAGGGAGAGGAGAGTGATGGTGTGTTTGTGGGGAAGGAAACATGAAAGAAAGTGAAAGTGAATTTACTCTTTGCGACCCCGTGGACTGTAGCCTAACAGGCTCCTCCCTCCATGGGATTCTCCAGGCAAGAGTACTGGAGTGGGTTGCCATTTCCTTCTCCAGGGGATCTTCCCGACCCAGGGATCGAACTCGGGTCGCCCTCATTCCAGGCAGACGCTTTAACCCCTGAGCCACCAGGGAAGCCCCAGGGAGGCATGGATGAGCACAAATGGGTGAACCTCGGCATTTTAGCAGTTGAGTCCCTGGGTGGGGAACTTTATGGATTCCAGCAGGGGGCTGAATGTGGACTTTGGAGCGTTTGCACCTCGAACTCCTTGGCCAGCTGTGTGTTCTTTTCTGTCTCCCTGATTTCTGTAGTCCCCGCTTGTTGTAACCTGTCTCCATGGCAGTGATAACCAGGTCCCCAGTTCTCGCTGGATCTGATTCTTTGTCTTTTCTGAACTGTCTGCCCTCCTGCAGTGAGAGTGTGCCCGTGACCCACTTTGTCTGGAGCCCTCTTATCCTTGGAGAGACTGTGTTCTCCCACTGCAGTCTTGTCTCGCACTCTTGAGAAGAGTTTCTGATTGCTAGCATAGGTGCATTGTCGCACTTGGCTCTCAGGTGACTGTGATCCTGATCCTCCGGCATGCGTTTGGTGAGTGTGTAGTGACTGGGGTGGATGTGTGCGTTGCTAAGGGGTGGAGCCTGTTGATAGGCATAGTGAAAGGTTGGACATTTCACCTGAGAGGCGCAGGGAGCATAGTGAAGAAGTTAACATGGGAGTTCCCAAAGTACTTGGTGAGATAGAGAGGCAGAATGTGAAAGGATGATATCCACAAGTTGGTGAAACCTACCAGCCCACAGATTTTAAGAAATTCTGTTAACCCTCAGGAGGATAAATGTTGAGGAACACCTTACTAGTACGCTGTTTTAAGATGTGAAAACTTTAGGTAAAGATAAAATCAGAGACAAATAAGGCACCTTACCTTCAAAGAAGGAGCAGTATTCCTGGAGGAAATATCACAGACGTGATTAACATAAAAGAGAAAGGCTCTCTTTCCTGTCATAGGAGGCCAGGCAGAACCTTGAGTCTAAACCTGTCAGCGCAACAAGAAAAATGCAGCCAGTCTCCAATGAGTATAGATGCAAAAATTTTAATATCAGCAAGTTGAATCTAAAGCTACCTAAAAAGTATAATGTCATTCAGTGGATTTATCTGAGGAATACAGGGGTCATTTATCATTTGAAAATCAACACATCATCTGATAAAAAGAGAAGAATCATAATTCTTTGATTTAAAATTCAGCACCAACTCAAGACAATAACTAGGAGTAGAAGAGAACTTAATTCTCATAGAGTATCTACAAAAAGAAACAATCCTGACAACACTCGCACTTAACATAAGTTACTGAAATCTTTTCCCTCTGAGATCACAACAAGGAAGGTGTTCACTGTTCCTGATTCTGGGGATCTTTGAACTAACGTCCTGGTCCGTGTAGCAAGGAGAGGTCAGGATTGGGAAGGAAGAAATAAGAATTATTCTCTGATGACGTGATTATGCCCAGATGTAGTCGGTGTCCAGATGAGCATACAGATAAGTTGCTAGAATTAAACAAATTCAGGAGACTTTTCAGATACGGGTTCAGTAAAAGTCGGGACGTATGTATACATATGGCTGATTCATGTTGATGTTTGGCAGAAGCCAACACAATTCTGTAAAAGCATTTATCCTTCAATTAAAAAGATAAATAAATTTTTTTAGAAAGCAAGTGTATTTCTGCATATCAACAATAACCAGATACTGTTTATTGAAAGATGCTATAGGTAGCAGCATCAAGAAGCATTGGCTGTGCAGGAATAAGCCTAAGAGATTATACATACACAGAACACACAAAGCATGCAAAACGCTATTTAAAAAGCAATTAAAGAGGATGGAAGGAAGTTGAAGGCTGTGTTCCGTGTGGGGTGGGAAAACCCCCTACGGTGAAAAAGGCACTTTTCCTGAGTTATGCAGACATTAAGTCCAGTCCCAGTAATTGACTACATTGTTACGTGGTTTGTGCATTTTCTCGTATGTATATTATGGTTCAGTAGAAAATTCAGAAAAAGGTCTTTCCCTGTTAAAACGTCTTCATTTAAGATGTTAGGAGACTTGCACGTTTTTCGTAGAATGAAGTAAACTTTCTAGACACTCTTCATGTTTTAGGCCCAGTGGTGGCTTTTGCTGTGATCTTTAATCGTGGGTGCTGCCTCTGTGTGTTGTGTTGCCTGGTGATAGACCAGATAAGATAGTATCCTGGGAAAACTTGAGTAGGCAATCAGCTTGAGGTTTCTATTGAAATGTCTGTTGTTTTCCTGCTTTAGTTGAATGAAGTGAGTGAAGAAAACAGGAAGTTGGAAGTTCAGGCCAAAAGAGTTCAAGCCCGCTTAGACAATTTACAGGTAAGGAACCTGCTCTGCTCTTGGGACACAAGTGAAATCTGAAATGGCTGCCTTGGTCTCACTTCTGATACCATTTTTCTTTAATTTGTGGATACGTACTGTCGCAGAGGAAGTATGAGTTCATGACAATACAGAGACTGAAAGGCAATCCCCAGGCCACTCATGAAGCAAAAAGTTTAAAGCAGGAAAAAGTACCAGCTTCAAAACCTTGTAAGGTATGGTTGAAAATATCTCTACTGCAAAGCCAGGACATTTTTCTCTTTGTTCTTTCTTTTTTTTTTTCCAATTTATCAAACATTCTTTTTGTTATGAAAGTATTCACCATAATAATTTCTTTGTAGAAAAGTATCATCATATTTCAGATATGCTTTTGTTTTAAAAACAGAGCAAAATATTCAGCTGCTAAGAATATCAGTGTACAGGGCTCTTTGTGGACATATGTTTCCATCCCTCTTGGAAATAAAGCCAAGACGAATTTCACGTAGGTACACGTAGGTTTAACTTCTGGGGCGGCAGCCAGTTTTCCAAAGTGGTCATGTTATTTGTACCATTGCTGGCAGTCTGTTCTGTTGCGCCATAGCTTCGCCCATATTTGATGTTTCCAATCCTTCTTATTTTCGTCTTTCCAGTGGGTGGTAGTAATATCTCACTGCAGACTTGCCTGGAACCCACATTCCACTCCCAAAAGGGCTGCCCCAGCCTGTTGCTGCCTCCCCGCACCCAAACCCTCTGTCTGCCACACACAGGCTGTGTGCAGAGGGCTTAGTGGTTGGAAAAGGTCCTATTTTACTCTTCCACCCTTTTCCCTGCTACATAGTTGCCATGTTTTATTAAAGAGGATGCTAGTTGTGGAAAAAATTTTTAATTAAAAAAAATTAAAAGAGAAAGTGGAGATTCATACTCAGGTACTCAAGATGATGGTAGTTTTCATCAAAAGTTCCTATTTGAAGAAAATTGAAAAAATTAAAGATTACTTTTGTTCAGAATAATGTAACTTTGTTTTCCTTCATCTGTTTTTGTTTTTGTGGATTGCTGTCTGCGGAACTATGCCTTTTTTATTACTTTGCTCTTGTACTTCTGTCTAAAGTTAAATCTGGCATAGTTCCCTAAGGCACATGTGTGATAAACATCGACTTAAAATGATTAAAAGTGGTTTGAAGGAACACGGAAGTCAGTTGAGTTGAATTTATACTGGTTTTTTATGGCATTTGGTTCTTGTTTTCTTCCCATTTGTGTGGACTCTCAAAGAACAGTATTTCCAGGAAAAAATTTCATATCCGTTTTATAGAATGGTACAATGTAAAGAAAAACAGCTTTTGGGGGAGGAAGATAAGTTTCATGGTGGAAATTATTCAGCTTTTAAAACCTTTAAATTTGTTAAAACCTTAGGTATGGTGGTCATGCCCTTGAATTAAGGCCAATTTTGCTTTTCTTCATTATCAAACTTGGATAAAGAATTTTAATAAATTTAATGAAAATTCTGTCTTGGTAATAAGGTACAGTTCTTTCAATGTCCTTATTGTGGTGGGTTTCCCCTCTTCTGTCAGCCAGCATTTAACATGTGTCTGATGTTAACTAGAGAGATTTGATTTGGAATTTCTTCCATTTGGAGAAGCTTTGCAATCCAGTGCATGTTTTACAGGAGGAGTTTAGATAAATTATTTCACAATCACATAACAAATGTAAAACTTGCCTTTGAAGTTTTAGCAAGCTGTGAATTGAAATAAATGCTTGCTTTAATTTTTTGCTTATAGGTATCACTTAATGGACAAGTTTATGAACTTTTAACTGTCTTCATGGACTGGATTTCAGATCATCACCTTAGCAAATTGAAAAATGAGGAATCTGGAATGGATGGTGAAAAGCCACTACCCACATTTGCTTCTCAAAGAAGTGATATTCAGGAGAAGTGTGTGAAGGTTTGTTTTTAAAATAATATAAGGTTTGTTTGAAATAATGTAACTCAGTAGAGATGTAAAGAGTGAAAAAAAGAAGCCTATGGTATATTTTGCAGGAGAAAAAGTATTGAAAGTACTTTTGATAGAAAGTTGATCATACCAATAGTCTGTTATAAAAAGACTCATTTAAGATTTAATCCACATGAATTCCTGTGTGTTTTTTTATAACATGATGGGAATTTCCTTTTAAAGGAAGACCAGAAATTAAAAACCTACTCCAAAAAATGGCAAAATAATTATATTTTAGAGTTAGGCAGGTAATCAGTGATATGGACAATTCCTGATAATGCATCTTTTTAGGATTCACATCTCACTAAAATAATTTTATTTTGCCTTTTGTCATGAAAGAACAGACAGTATTTTCAAAATTTTCAAAAGGCTTCTCATTGTCAAAGACAAATGACCATTTTCTTAAATTACAAACCTGAATTTGGATATTGATATTCATGATTTACAGTCAGTATAAATTGTCGCTAGAGGTTGACTGTTGCGTTCTACAAGAAATACATTAAAAACTCCGAAGAGTGGATATCTGAGGTTGTTTGTTTGACTTAAAGAATTATTACATACAGGACACGGTTTCGTTTTAGGAAATTATTTCCAGTTTTCATCCTTACCTAAAAAGTTTCTTCTGAATGCCTTTTGTGTTGGACAGGATAATGGCCCTGGAGATACTCGTAACCTAAGCCCTAGAGCCCGTGGGTGTTAGTTACATCACTTTGCCAAAGTGAATTAAAGTTACTCATCCACTGACCCCAAGTGGAGATTGTTGTTCAGTCACTCAGTTGTGTCCACCTCTTTGCAGCCCCATGGACTGCAGCACACCAGGCTTCCCTGTTCATCACCATCTCCCAGCGCTTGCTTAAACTCACGTCCATTGAGTTGATGATGTCATCCAACCATCTCGTTTTCTGTTGTCCCCTTCTCCTCCTGCCTTCCATCTTTCCGAGCATCATGGTCTTTTCTAATGAGTCGGCTCTTTGCATCAGGTGGCCCGAGTGTTGGAGCCTTGGTTAAAGTAGTGATTAACGCAGGGTGATCCGAGTGGGTCCAGTAACCACAGAGCACTTCAGACGAGACACAAGAGGCTACTGTAGAGTTGATCAGAGGCTCACTCACCCTCATCAGCCGTGAAGGCAGAGAAGGAAGGAGGAGGGTTATAACCAGGCTGGGGTGACCTTCTGCTAACAGCCAGCTGACCAGGGAACTACACCTCCAGCCATAGCCCGAGGGAGCACCAGGTTCTTGTCGTCATCCTCGAATAAAGATTATTATTTATTAACTTGTTCTGGATGTACACCTTTGAACTGAAATATTAATCATTCAGTTGTGTCAGACTCTTTGCAACCCTTTGGACTGTAGCCCACTAGGCTCCTCCATCCAAGGGATTTTCCAGGCAGGAATACTGGAGTGGGTTGCCATTTCCTCCTCCAGAGGACCTTCCCAACCCAGGAATTGAACCCTGGTCTCCTGTGTCTCCTGCATTGCAGGCAGATTCTTTACTCGGTAAGCCATTGGGGAAGCCAGTATAAAAGTGTGCAACTTTGCGTACTTGGGACTTGTTGGGACTTGGTGATGGATCCTGTACTTCTGCGGGGCCTCAAGGTTGGCTCCTAGCTGTTGATTTTGCACTGGAATACATGTTGGCAGCATTCACTCCAGGTAGGAAACCACAAGATCTGGATTTGCACCTCTGGCTGGATAGTTTTAGGCAACTGAGCTGGAGACTAGCATGCTTGTGTCTGGTGGGTGTTGCCTCGGGGATGGAGTTCTGCAGAGATGCCTGAACTGCGTGTGGATGTGGGAGGCGTGAGTCCTAATTGGCTGATCCTAGTTGAGGAGCTCCAGTGACCAGGTGGCTGAGAGCCAGCCAGTAGGGGCCCTGAAAGTGAGCAGAGAGGTGGGGGGAGCTAGGGCTCAGAAGGCAAAGAGAGGGTATCAGGGGTGGGGTTGTGGAATAGAGGCAGGTGGTGCGTGGATAGGGTGTCCCAGAGCTGCTGTCAGAGGTCTGGTGTGTCTTTATTATCATGTCTGTGGTCCAATTACATATGATTTTACATCCTTGCTTTTATTACTTTTACTTAATTTTAATCATTAATATTTTCTGTTCATCATCTCTAGTCCACTGAGTATAGCTATTCACTTGACCTAGCTATTTCCCTTTGTTAGGCCGTTAAGTCACTTCCATTTTTTTGGAATCAGTGTAACACTATTTTTGTATGCGAGCTTTTGGAAGGTTTTATTGTAGGTAATTTTCTTAGGCTGTTATAGCAGAAGTGGGATTATTTCCTCAAAGGCTTAGACTGTATCTCATTGGTCTTAAACTTGCAACAAAATAACATACTGTTGAGTCAATGTTCATATTTATCTTTTTTTTAAATGTGTATTATTTTTACAAATTAACATTAAAATGTTTATGAAAGACATATAAAGAGGAAAGTGAACATCTTTCCAGTTATTGAAATCTCACTGATAATACTTTTTAAAAACATTTTTTCTTCTCTCAATATAAATTCAATAGACATATTTTATGTAAAGGAGATCTTATTACACTTTTGAAACCTGCTTTTATCACCTCAGACTATGCCATGGCAATAAAGATGGCATTATCAGCTAATGGTTATAGATGTATCAGAAGTTTATGCTGTAATCCATGGGATCACAAAGAATCAGACACAACTTAGCATCTGAACAACAACAAAAGATTCAGATGTATGTTTATATAGGTTAATCTTAAAATCCTAGGTGTGCTGCCAATGGGTCAAGGAAATATATATGTAATGTCTCAAATGTGTGTTTCCTTATTGTATTGCATTTAATTTTAAAGTAGAGATTTTTTTGTTAGAGGACTCTTCTTTTGGAAAAATAATTTTTGGAAAACTGTGACAATTTCGTATGCCTGAAAACTGTGTGTTTATGTTTTCCATCGTTTCATGTTTAGCTTTTGCCTCTGATGACAGAGCAGCTGCAGTGGTTGCCCTTTGTGAATGCCAGGCTTCACGAGCCTTATGTGAAGTTTATCTACTGGTCTCTAAGGCAGCTCGATGCCGGGACTCAGGTAACTGTGAATCAGAGGCGATCTGCAGGGAAAGCTGTGTTCAGTACTGCGTGGCTCCCGGTCTTGCTCTGTCTCAGGCTTCCCTGTGCATTCTCTTCACGTCACAGGACTTTTCCTGCCTCCCTTGCTTCGTTCACCACTTGCTCTTCTTTCTCCCTCTCTGTCCTCTTTCTCAGTGCAGTGGGTCATTGTTTGTGAGCTTCAGAATTGAGTTTCATTGTGTTAGGTTATTGTTGAAACTAACTGCTACCCCCTACCCCGTTATTTAATTTATGGTTTCTTATATTCTTGAAGGTAATAGAAATTGATTTTTTTGTGCTTATGTCAATAAACACACACTAGCTAAATGGGACTGTGGTTGTTAGGATAAGCTAATCAAAGAGGGAGAGTTACTCCAGCGTCATGTAAATGAAGGGTGTGTGTTACCAGCTCATCTAGGGTTGTTTAATCCAAATGTGAGGTGCGTGTGTATCGTGTGCTGTGAATTCTAGTAGGTTTGTAAAATTTTATTTCCCCAGTTAGTATTGATACATCCTGATACAGGTTTCATTCAGTTAAAAGTGGAGAAGAAACAAAGGATTGCTGGGGTAGTTGCCTCTTGGCCCCGTGGCCCTTAGGATGAGGGGGCTAAGCTGCTCCGTGCACGACTGATGGTTATGTAGCCAGATGGCTGAGGTTTAGGGAAATACCTTTCCTGAGGAAATCCTAAATATTTTGCCATCATGGTAAACAAGTGAGTGCGTGAGCACGTGTGTTGGGGAGCATATGCCCATGTGCATCCACACACATAACATCATCTGAGTGTATTGGTCGTAAGTTTGTCTCGTAAAAGAAAGTTACATAAAATGATCAAGTCTGTTCAAAGTCACTGTGACTTTGCTGTTTGTGTGATGGGTTCTGAGAAAGGTTGGCTGAATTCTTGCTTTCAGCCATCAAAGGCTAGACTCAGCATTGAGTGAGACTTTGTCTTCCTTCCGGAATAGTCTTCTCATTCTTGCTGAGACGGTTTGTGCTGCCCTGCCTCCAGTGTGGACTCGGCCGCTCCGTGTGCTCGGGCGGGGCTGCCAGCTGCACAGCTTTCTGCTGAGAAGTATGGTTCTCACCCGCGCGTTGCTAAACACGTACTGATGGGTTTTTAATAATTTAGTTTTAACAGTTGTCAAAGTGCAGGTACATAAGTTAAGCTTTTTATTTTGAGGTGATTAGAGATCCTCTGTGGTCATAAGAAATAATAGACACATTGTGTCCGTCTCCTGAAGGCGGCGCAGTGGCACTGCCAGGGCCGCGGGCGGGACAGTCCCGCCTCCCTCCAGAGTCTCACGTTGCTCTTCTCGTATGTAGACGTCACGTTTTAGAGCAGCACTGAGCAGGGAGATTCCCCAGGTACCCTGCCCTGCACCTGCACCGCCCCCCTCCCACCCAGCCACCCACCCATCAGCATCCCTGCTGGATGGAATCTTCTTCACAGTCACCGACCTGCGTTTCATCCCCCAACATCTTGGTGGTGTGCGTTCTGTGGGTTTTGACAAATGTATCAGAGCCTGTAACCATTGTTACACTATCACACAGTATAGTTTAATAGAAAATTAATGCAAAAAAATAAAATTTGATACCAAAAAAAATTTTGTCCTAAAAATCCTCTGTGCTGTGCCTGTTTTGCCCCACTGCACCTGGTCCATTTACTACCCAGGTGGTCCTGCCTTTTCCAGAATATCATGGAGCTGGGTGACACAGTTCTTTTAACATGGGCTTCTTCCACATAGTCATATGTATTAAGGCTCCTCCGTGCCTTTCCATGGCCTAATAGCTCTCTTCAGCTGTGATTACTGTTCCACTGTCTGGATGGACCACTGTTTATCCATCACCTACTGACAGACATGTTGGTTGCTACCAAGATTTGGCAACTCTGAGCAGAGTTGTTGTCACATCCACAGGCAGGTTTTCGTGTGGATATAAGTTTTCAGCTCCTTCAGGAGCTGAAATATCAGGGAGCATGGTTATCGGCTAAGAGGATGCTTTGTTGTTTAAGAAGCTGAAGCCTGTTTTTCGAGCGGCTGCACCCTCTGGTCCCCCAGCAGTGTTGAGGGTACCTGTTGCCCCACAGGCTGACCAGCATCTGGTGTTATCGGGGTTTGGGGCTTCAGCCCTCCCTGTAGTGTGGGGTGTTACCCACAGGGGTTTCACCCTGATGACGTGTGCGGTGCTGCTGCTTGTGTCTGCCTGGCATCTGTGTGTCGTCTTGGCTGTGGTGTCCGGGTCGTCTGTGCATTTTTAATCGGGCTGTGTTCTCTTACTGCTGAGTCTCTAGGACTCTATCAGTATTTGGATAACAGTCTTTCAAGTGTGTCTTTTATACATGTTTTCTCCCCCGTTTCTGGCTTGTCCTCTTATTCTCTTGACAGTGCTTTCACAGAGCAGGAGGTTTTCATTTTAATGAAGTCCAGCTTATCAGTTTTTCTTGACAGACCGTGGGGTGGGTGTTGTGTCTGCAGGTGATCACACACCCGAGGTGTCTCGTGTCTTCCTGGAGCCCTCGCCCTCTGTCACTGCGTGCTGCCCCTCCTTCCCTGGTGACTGCCTGCTCTGAAGCCTGTTTGAGGTTGAGAGCTGCTCCAGCCTCTCGGTCACTGTCACCGTGCGGTGTGTTCTTTGTCCATGCCCTTTTCATCTGTGTGCGTCTGCAAAGTGGGTTTCCTGTATTCCGCTTTTCAATCCCCTGTATTTTCAGCTCCATTGAATTTTTTTTAGTTGGCTTATTTTTAGTTCATATATTTGATTGTAATATTTAAAATATCTATTTCCTGACCATGGATAAGTGTACCGAGAGAGTTCATATTTTTAACAGCACTCTACCATGACAACCACACTGAGGAGGTTGGGTGAAGACATATTCAGAGGAGTGGTGACGAAGGGTGTTCAGGACGTGGCCTTAGAGCACTCAGTGGAGAGTCGACCGAGGACAGCTGCCTTCTTCAAGAGCACCAGCTTGCCCCTGAGATTCGTGTCCACTTTAATTGTCCTCAAAACAGTCACTCAAGGTAAGCCTTCAGATTGTGCACAGTGAAGCAGTTTTTACATAGTTACACATTTTACTTTTTAAGAATGGACTAGTGTGCTTTTTCATGCTGGGGGCCCAGTATCTCCTAGAACGACTGTAGTTGCTGAAGTTGAGAAGGTCAGTGGTGGGCTGGCTTGTTGCCCTCCAGAGCCTTTACTGATGTGCCTGGATCCTGTGTCCACAGCAGCCTTTGCTGCTACCCGCCTCACAGAGCCCACACACCACGGAGAGTGCACCTGTACGGATCAACTGGGACAATGCTTGGTGGGCCGGAGCCTGGGAGCCAGTGAGGCCCAGCATTTATTTCTATGAATAGGGTTTAGTTGAACACATGTATATTAATCTGCCTCCTGTAACCTCTGACTGCTTTTCCTCATAACAGCAGAGCTCAGTAGCTAGTGACAGAGAGAGCTTGCCTACCAGACAGTGCCTCTGTCTTTGTTCTCTTCTTCCTTGTGGTTATGGTCCCCAGAGTTGTATCAGAAGGGGTAGTGGCTGTCTGAGATGTGTGTGAGAAGCCCAGACCAGAGTCCACCATGTATCAACGTACTTGGTCCCGTCATCAGAGACACAGTGATGTTCGTGGCTGGTAACGCGAATGGGAAGAAGAGATAAGCAGGAAGGATTCG
This sequence comes from Oryx dammah, assembly GCF_014754425.2. Taxonomy (NCBI): domain Eukaryota; kingdom Metazoa; phylum Chordata; class Mammalia; order Artiodactyla; family Bovidae; genus Oryx; species Oryx dammah. The sequence goes on along the minus strand of NW_024070209.1, from coordinate 43,871,513 downwards.
GTGCCCCCTCCCCAGCTCTGCACAGTCCAGTACTGGACACGCCATCCGCAGCACTGGCCTTAAACACGTGGGGATGGACACGGAAGCAGATAGTGAAAACTGCTGACTTGGGGATGGTCCTTGCAGGTCAGACAGGGACACTGGCAGAGAGAGGCGCTGGCTGCCATGTGCTGTGGGCTGAATGCTTGTCCCTCTCACAGTTCACATGGGGACCGTGCTCCCAGGGAGATGGTGTCAGGAGACTGGCCTTTGGGGGGTGCTCGGGTCATGGGGGTGGCGCCCTGATGAACGAGACCCCACAGAGCTCGTGACTAGAGTGTTAACTATTCTGACCATCAGTAATAAGGAACAATAATGAATGAAGAAAGAAATATTTTTCATGTAAGCAAAGCACATTCTGTGAAATGTGGACCTTGCTCTAACACGGTGTTGGTAAAACCTCATCCACTGTGAAATAACAGGACGTAAGTACAGAGTTCGTAAGTAACGATGAGTGCCCAGGTCAGGGAAGGATTATTGCTGGAGTGTCAGGGCAGAAATCAGGGACTTCTGTTCTTCACGAGCGCCTGCATAGACATGATCCTGGTGTGGGTTTGACACTTTGTGTTAACTCTTCGTGCACTACCTGCATATTATCTGACCTCAGGTCCATCCTGCAGTCAGGATGGTCTGGCCTCCTGGCAGAGACGTCACAGGCAACCCAAGAAGGTCAGTCTCCTGAGCTCTGGGAGTGGCTCCCATTTGGTCTTGATCTGGAGGCAGAAACCCTCATTTTTATAAAGTTACATTTTGAAACAGGTCAATGGGAGCAGCAGTAGCAAGAAACCTCGTCTCAGAAGCAGCTGTCGAGGTGGCGGTGGTGACGCTGCTTACAGGTGTTGGCAGGCAGTAGTCATGATCAGACTGCTGAATAGTGACTGTTTGCCTTGATATAAAGGAGTGGTGCTCATTGTAAATTCGGTGTTAAACGGGATTTCTGAGTGAAGTTTACCCTGTCGTACCGTCTCCTCCATTTCAGTCCTGACTGCTGAGTGAGGGGCAGTGTCTGAATTCAGCCCATCTTGCCTGGTCCTTCAGTTTCTCCTTTTCTCTCGTGTTTGTGGCTACATCAGGGTCCCCTTCCTGCCATGTCTGTGACCTGATGAACTAACGATGCGGTCATTATCTGGTTCCCTGTCTTCCAGCTGACTTCCTGGCACAGGCATTCGACTCGCTGTGTCTGGACCTGCAGGCAGACGAGGGGAAGAGCCTGTTCCTGCAGCTGCAGGCGGTGCCAGTGGTGCTCAGCCACCTGAAGCTCTCCAGCCGGGGGCTGCTGCCCAGCGTCATGGACAGCCTGCTGCAGATGACCGTGGAATCCAGTGAGTGTCATGGCCAATAATGGGAGGGAGAGGGGAAGTCCAAAGAGTGTCGTGCCCAGTGAGGGCAGTGGTTTGAGTCTATTCTCAACATGCGACTGTGTTGTGTACAGCACAGCTGGGTCACAGGGTCAGCAGTGCCGTTCAGAGTCCTAGAGCCTCACCCTTTGTCCACATGTCCACCAGCTTTCCCGGGGCCTCAGTGTGAAGACTCGGTCTTCTTCCAGCCCCTTCTCTGTTGCTCATGTCTGTTGTGCAGCAGAGCAGCCATGTCCTGGTGGCTGGTGGGGAGCAACCCCACCTGCAGGGCACATGGGGACCCAGCCTCCCTGCATCTCTATGCTCGAGTGCATGCAGCAGTGTGGTCAGTGGGGTTTTCCTCTCGGCGATGGCCCTGGTGAGTGAGACAGGCTCTTACTCGCTGGTGGGGTCTCCTCCCCAGCCCAGCCAGGTCTCTGACGGGCTTCACCTGCCTTGTTCTTCAGACCCCAGGGAAACCCCTCAACTTGTGGGAAGCTGCCATTTTGCTTCAGTGATTCTTTCCACTCTGAGTTTCTCATCTTCTGTGCACGGCACTTCTCATTATCCCTTGAGAACGTGGAACCACAGCCAGGAAGCCCACGCTCTGTGGGAGCCAGTGAGCAAGGGCAGGTCCCTGGTGGCCAGTTGTCCCTCCAGCCTCCCTGGATGTGGTCTGTGTGCCTGTTTGCCCACAGCAGTCCTGCGAGGAGGCCCTGGGGAGAGCCGGGGCCTGGAGGGTCAGCTGGCTTGTCCTGGACCCATGCCTGGGCCGAGGCGGGTTGGGGAGGGGCTCTGCCACACACTCCCGACCCTGGGCTGCTTCCTCCTGCCCCAGGGGGACAGCCTCCGCTAGCCAAGTTTATTTGTGTTCATCTCTTGACTGTCACTGTTAAACATCAGACCGCCCGCTGGAGTCTTAACTCCTCCCTGAGGGGTGATGGTGACATGGCAGCTCTTGATTGACTGACGTCAGGTCTCCAGCAGCAGTGCAGAATTAGTAACTGAGACACAGAGACTCAAGGTTACTTTTTGAAGTAGGTGAATTTCCAGTGAGTTTCACAGAATTTTTTTCAATAAGGAAAACAAAACTCCTATCAGGTATAAATGTTTGTTCATCAGAGACAAAGCCATCTGAGTGTCTGACAGACGAAGTCACCATGTAGCCAGAGGACAACGTGATACAACCTCAGAAGTATTGGGGCATCCACAGCACCCATGCGGGAGACCATGTCCAGTTCCTCATGCACGGCCCAGCACCTCTGTCCCAGCCGCCCTCCCCCTGTCTTGCTCTTCCCGTCCTGTGGGGTAAACAGCTGCTCCTGAGGCTGCTCTCTGGGAGCTGTGGTGGCAGAGAGATGGGACCCAGGAGGCCGGAAGTGATGTAACTTTGAGGGTCGCTGACCAAGGTGTGTGTGTTTGTTGGATGCATTTTCCATTTTTAGCATAAACCCAATGCCTGGTACTAGCCAACAAAGTTTGTTGAAGGGATAAATGAATCATAGATCAAAACACAGCAAATACTTTTCTACTATTGGTTTTGTTCTTTTTAGGTTTGAGGTGGGAAACTTATTTCACCATATTGTTGTTGAGTTGCTCAGTCATGTCTGACTCTTTGTAACCGTATGGATTGTATCCTGCCAGACTCCTCCGTCCATGGGATTCTCCAGGCAAGAATAGTGGAGTGGGTTGCCATTCCCTTCTCCAGGGGATCTTCTCAACCCAGAGATTGAACCCACATCTCCTGCATTGCAGGTAGATTCTTTACTTCTGAGCCACTGGGGAAGCCCTGTTTTACCATATAACTGTTTCGGAAGAATTGTTGGAAAAGAATCCTGATAGCGCTGGTCTGCAGCTCTTGGGCCTTGGTGGCCCATGTATGCAGAGCCGTGGTTTGGGCCTCGGGTCTGCCACTTTGCTGAACGGGGCCTCCTCAGTGCCCGTGTGGGGCTCTGGACCCAAGGGCCCGAGAGGAGCTGCCAGTGGCGAAGCTGTGCCTGGTGGTGTCCACCTGGGGCTCAGTGTAGAAACGGCCTGAGACTGGGAGGTGACTCCACAGTTGTTTCACGTCTGTTAAATCCCAGAGTAATTTAAAACATGGGCCGTGTATTCTGTATGTTTGTTTTACTTTGTCTTCTAGTGTTTTAGCAGCATTGTAAAATGGTAAACTGAGACACACTGTAACTTGAAAAGTTTATTTGTGCAAACAGCATTCCCAGTGGGGCTTGGTGGGGCCTCGGGCAGAGGTTTTTGTGGACCAGACTCAGAAGTAGAGAAACTTTGTGATTGTCTGTCTACACTGCAGTGCTCGCCTTAGCTGGCTGTTAGGTTCGTCATTCTGGAGTCTCGTGTCTCAGATTCAAGTGGAGTTCTAGTTTGTCTAGTGGGCTGTGACTGGGGGACCTGAGCCACCCAATCTGGTGGCCACCTTGTTTCATGACTATTGTCACGTATTTGGGGGAAGGTGGTGGGTTCCTGGTGCTGTGTTGGAAGTTTAAGAAGACCGGTCTTTGGCACAGACGTGGCGAAGCGGTCGAGCTCTGTGTGTCTGTCCAGGGCCCCCTGTCTATCCGCCGCAGGTCGTCTTTGCTGTCCCCACCCGACCTCCCCCAAGCATGAGAAGTACCAGGAGCTGTGTGGGCAGAGTTCTCTGAAAGCTGCTGGGCTACACTTCGTGAGTTTGAACGGAGGTCTGTGCGTTGTTCTACCTGAGTGTGTGTTGTGAGCACAGTGTTATTTTTGGATTGAGAGCTTCTGATTATACGTTTGCACATGAATATAAATCAGACGATAACTGAGCAGTGTGCTTTTAGGAAATTACTCTGTAGTTTCTTTCTCTTCCTGTCAATGGTGAAAGCTGTCACTCACCTACCTGGGTTTAGCTGTGTAAGAGCATGAGTTTCACTTTCCTGAAGAGCTTTCCTTTCCTTGTCAGGCGTAGTTTAAATAAAGTTATTTAAGTTTGTATTTGTATTATTAGTTTATTCTCTCTTGTGCTCTAGAAACCATCTTGTGTTACCGTTTAACACCTGAATGGAATAATGTATTTGAGTATGTTTCTCAGACCTTGTTTTTCAAGTAAAGTTTATTTTTATTATAAAAGTAATAGAAGTTGGAAAACTGACCAAAAACCCCAAAGTCCTACTATCCCAAAATATGTACATTCACAAGCCTATTGTGAATTGTGCTTTTGCAAGTACTTCTTTTTTTTTAAACATACTGAAGGTGTGTGGAGACCTTGCCTTGAATAGATCTTCCAGCAGCATTTGCTCCCTTCACATCTCTCTGTCACATTTTTGTCATTCTCATGGTGTTTCAAACCTTTTCATTATTACTGTGTTTGTTACAGTGATCTGTGACCAGTGGTCTTGATGTCGTGGTTTGGGGCAGGAGGTGGGGGGTGGGCAGGCCGTGAACTTAATAATGTTGTGTGTGTTCTGCCTGCATCATTGACTGCAGTTCCCCCTTGTCTTTCTTCAAGCCTCCCTGCTCCCTGACACACAATATTGAAATTAGGCTAATGAATATACTCTTGCCTGGAAAATCCCGTGGACGGAAGAGCCTGGTAGGCTGCAGTCCGTGGGGTCGCTAAGAGTCAGACACGACTGAGCGACTTCACTTTCCCTTTTCACTTTCATGCATTGGAGAAAGAAATGGCAACCCACTCCAGTGTTCTTGCCTGGAGAATCCCAGGGACGGGGGAGCCTGGTGGGCTGCCGTCTGTGGGGTCTCACAGAGTCGGATACGCCTGAAGCGACTTAGCAGCAGCAGCAGACCCCTACAGGGGCCTCAGAGAGTTCATGTGAGAGGAAGAGTACTCCCCTCTCACTTAAAATGGAAAGACGTGACTGAAGTCAATGAGAAAGGTGGGTCAAAAGCTAAGACAGGCCTACAGCTGGGGTTCTTCCACTAAGCTGTTAGCCAAGCTGTGAATGCAAAGGAAAAGTTCTTGAAGTAAATTAAAAGTGCTGCTTAATGAACACACGGAAGACAAGAGAGCGACATGCTTCACTGTTGACCTGGAGGAAGTCTTAGAGTCTGGACAGAAGGTGAGCCTAGCCTCAGCACTCCCTGAAGACAACACCTAATCCAGGGCAGGGCTAGATTCACCGTGCTCCGTGAAGCTGCAGGTGCTTGTCCGGAGATGTGGCTGAGAGAATTCATGAAGATGATTTAAAGAAATATGGCTGAAAACTTACCACGTTTGAGGAAAGACGTGCTTTTGCAAATCTAAGAATTTCACCAAATTCCACAGCTCAGTGAAGTTCAGGATAAACCCAGAGAGACCCCACCTTGGAGACACATGATATTAAAGTGTCAAACTGTCAAAAAGAAAGCAAGAGAAAATATGGTCTATGCACCATGGAATATCATTCAGCCTTTAAAAAGGTGGAAGCTGACACCTGCTACACCACAGACGGGCTTCAAGGACGTTATGCTGAGTGTAGTAAGACAGACACAGAAGGGCAGATCCTCTGTGACTGCACACATGTGAGGGCCCTTGTGTTGTCATATGTAGAGACAGGAGGTCAGAACGGGGCACAGAAGCTGGGGGTTAGTGACTCACGGGACAGAGCCAGTTGGGAAAGATGAGCAGCTCCGGGGTGCATGGGGTGGTGTTTACACAACGGCACGTGTGCACATAACACTAGCAAACACTACACTTTTCCAAGCGGTTACAGTGGTACATGTTACCTTATGCATATTTAACCACAGTTTGAAAATTTTAAACTTAACTTCATTTAACTTCATTAAATATAAATGAACTTTTATTGCTCAAAAAAATTCAAGCAAGGAATACTGTAGAAAGCATAAGTCTTTTCAAAAAATTTTTTATTAAAATCTTCAATCTTTTCTTTTATGAATCTTTCCCACTTTTGCTTTTATGCTAAAAAGTTCTTCCTTATTCAGTTGTCATTAACATGTAAATGAAATTCTTAAATTTAAGATGCTTTAAAAAATTACCACCCCAACAGAATTTCTTCTTATTATTAAATACTACTAAAGCACTATTTAAACAGCCTACTTTTATGGACTTTATTCTCAATTCTGCTTAATGGAAGAATCTGAAGAATGGAACTCTGACCTCATTACCTTCAGTTTGCTTGTTCAACAAGAGCCAGTAGATATTTTAATTCTTCCAATGATGGTATTTTCCCCACAGTGTAAGAGTGGAAAGAATGGAAACCCTACCCAGCAGGGTTGGTACCCGCGCCCCCCAGGTACTGGTCCCCCGCCCCCTGCCCCTACCCCCTCCTGTCTTGCAGGTGCCCTGCAGCCCTTCCTGGAGGCCTGCAGCTGCTCGCTCTTCTTCCGGACCTGCTCCGTGCTGCTCCGGGCCCCAAAGCTCGACCTCCATGTCCTAGAGAAGCTCAGTATCATCCTGCAGAAACTTTCCAAAATCAAGTAAGGATTTCTGATTTCTGACCTTTCTCATCAGAAACTAGCTCATTGTGATCATTTAGATTTCTGCTCCTGCACTGGCTCCGCTGAGATTATTAAATCAGAGTTTCCAGCAAGCGTGTGCGGTGTTAGTGCTGGTCTCAGGCCATACACTTAGTGGCAGAGTGAACGCTGGACCAGCTTCCTGCAGGCTGGCGTGCTGTGATCACAGGTGAAGACAAGGGGCACATGAACGTGTACCCTGCTGGTGCTTACTGTGGGTGCACCAGGTCAGGGGTGGGGAGGAAGCAGGCAGAAAAGACTGACCAGTGCTGGCCACAAGCAGTCTTGGACGCACTGCTGCACTGGTTTGATTTCATTGCTGTAAGTGAGGGCTTTCTTTTTGTATTTCTTCTTTCCCTGATGCAAGCATTGGTATTTAAATTATTTTTTTTTAAAAAGGACATAGACTTTAAGCTATATTTTCCCTGAATCTTGTATCCTCTAGTGTTTCTTTTGAGGGAAGTCTGAGCGTCTTCTGTGTGTTGTGTTTTTATGCCGTGACCTCTTGGTTTGGTTCAGCAAACACAATGCACCCTGAAGTTACTTGTGGTTGTGTGACTGCAGGTCAGCCTGTCCTGCCTGGTGTCACACACAATGCCACACTGTAGTAAATTATTTGTTGTCACGTTGTGACCTCATCCTTAGTCCAGCAAGTTACTAGTTTAGCTCTGGTGTCATTCAGGCTTGTCAGTTCATTGTCTTCCTTTTCTCTCAGGCGGACTGGCCGTGACTGTCTTGATTTGTAATCAGTGGATTCTCCAGGGGGCCTGTGTGGTCCTTCACCCTCTGTGGTGCCCTGAGGCTGCAGGGGTGTTTCATTCCTCTGAGTTCCTGCTCCTGGAATTGGTAGAGGTGTAGTTCCCGTGTGGCTGTGTCCTGGGCCAGAGCTTTGTAGTTTGTATTCTTTTCAGGAGTAGATATAGAATTGGAACAAAGCTTGAATGAGGGGCTGGGAATCATTGATGCCCAAGCCAGCCTTAGAGTAAAACTGTAAATCCACAGAGATGGAGACCCTGGATGAGATGGATGGTTATAAAGGTTACCATAGAGGGAAATAGATGTGGACAAGGAAGTAAGAAATACGTTACCAGATATGAGTCTAACTTACGAGTCTAACTTACTGAAAGTGAGGTTGCTGACTGGTTGCTCTCCAGAGGACAGTGGCCAAGAGCTAAGTCAAGAGGTCAGCTAATGGTCTGCTCCATGAAGAAGCTGACATACCTGAGACATGGTCGGGTACGTGACTCTGGCTGGCTGAGGGCAAGCCCGCTCTGGTAGTGACTATGGTGCAGGCTCCAGGGTGATGAATTGTCCTCTTTTCTCCTTGAATACTTTTCCACGTTAGACCTGTTTCACAGATCATGTCTTGTCTGTCTCGGCTTGTGAATCCTCTAGTTAACCTGTTTCCTCTGCTGTGTATGAAACAGGATGCCATTCACACGTAAGGCTCTCTCACTATTCTTGAGTGTGAGATGACGTTAAGGTGCTCCCTCTCTTGCAGGAGTAATAAGAAGCTCTTTGAACTCTTCACAATCCACCTGATGCTTCAGGAGATACAGAGGACGACGCACCCAGAGCACGCCTTTCTCTGCATCAACCTCAACTCCACTCTGTTCAATTTGGGTCTAACGAAATGCAACTCCCTGGCCGCCAGCACAAACCCTTAGACTGGTCGTTACTCTTTACAGATACTGCATGCGTGCTGCTGCTTGTCAGACTGTAAAAATCAGCAAAGTAACTGAAAGTCTACCGAGTAAAGTTACATATGAGTAGCATTATTTATCATGAAAAATAGAAAAGAAAAATGTTAAAAAAATTTTTTTTACGTTTTTTAAAACTTTTAAAATGAAACCCGTGGAAGCTGTAGCAAGTCTGGACTTTTTCCATTTGGCTCAGGTGGTACTCGTGTACACAGTGGAATTTTCAGGGCAAATGTAAAAATGTTTTGGGAAAAATCTTAAAATTATGTGATTATTTGGAATAAAATTGGTGTTTGTGTGGGAACACAGATCATATTGTTCCGTTTTCTTAACACATGAAGAGCCTCGCCTTCCATAAGCAGAAGCACGTACACCAGGGACCTTGCTGCCGTCAGGGGGTGGGTGTGGCCGGGGTCCAGGTGAGCTGGTGCTCGGGCCACGGGACAGAGTGTGGACACACAGAGGAAATCAGAAATTATACTCCTCAGCATACATCTCCCTGGGATCTGGAGACCAGGGCCTTTTCAAGAGAATATAAGCTGTGCTGTTCGTGAAGCAGAAATCCATACAGAGAGCAGGCCAAGGTGATGTGGAGGCTTTATAGGAACTTGAAAATGCAGAAACAAAAATGAGCATTCTTCGTCAATGCTACAGGAGGTGGAGTCGGTGCTGGGGGCAGGCAGACAGCATGGGGCTGGCACTTCTGAAGGGCCCAAGTTCTGGGCCACGGCTGAGTGGAGATGGAAGGCACCTGTCCCCACCGGGGGGACCATGAGGAGGGGGCTATGTGCATATAGTGCTGATGGAGTGAGGAAGGCAGGCAGAAACCCCTGCCTGCAGGAGAGAATTGCCGGAGGTTGATACGGAGCCACCCCTCTGGCTCTGGGGGGCAGGATCTCTGATCTGAGGATTTATGCCTGGTGGACATGCCTGTTGTCAGTGAAGACAGTGGAAAAATGTTTTCAGATTTGTAGGTGTTCAGAAGTTAGACCACTTACCCACTGTTCTGAGAAGAGAAACTGCACAGATTATTCGAACCAATTTAGAATTGAGTTTACTGAGTCAACATCATAGCAAAAGACTGCAGTGAACACTGAAACCACTTAAACATAGGTTTAAATCATTGTAGTTCATGTATAAAATGGAGTGAAATGTTAAATTTCTTGAAAGGGTAGACAACAGGGAGAGCAGTGGTTGAGAGTGTGTGCATGAGATGTGACTAGCCAGCATCGGGAGCAGCAGCTGTGGGGCCTGGGGTCAGGGTGAGGAGGGCGAGGTGAGTGAGGGGCCCTTCACTGAGTCTTCATCAGAGATGGAGTTGAACATTCAATTTCAGTGGTAACTGTGACAAAAGAGGGCTTTCTTGATAGCTCAGTTGGTAAAGAATCTGCCTGCAATGCAGGAGACCCTGGTTTGATTCCTGGCTCGGGAAGATCCACTCAAGAAGGGTTAGGCTACCCACTCCAGTATTCTTGAGCTTCCCTTGTAGCTCAGCTGGTAAAGAATCTGCCTGCAATGCCGGAGACCTAGGTTCAATCCTTGGGTTGGGAAGATATCCTGGAGGAGGGAAAGGCTACCCTCTCCAGAATTCTGGCCTGGAGAATTCCATGGGCTGTATAGTCCACAGGGTCACAGAGTTGGACATGACTGAGCGCAACTTTCACCTTGACAAGAATGAAGAAGGCTACAAGAATGCTTTTGGGAAATGTCAAAGTCTTAAAAGCAGAAGAGATTGCTTTTAACTGAAAACTAAAATGCATTTATAGATAAAACATAGAAAGCCAGGAACATGAAAACAACAAAAATATTTAGGATAAAAAAGGTTTTTAAAATTATAAATTCTCTATTGCTCTATGCTGATAAATTTGAAAATCTGGATGAAATGGACTATTTTCTAGAAAAAGGCAAACTCTCAGAATTGTCTCAAGAAATCTTCAATAGAAAATAATTTAAGTCTTTTGTAAGTGTGAAATTATTTTTTTTAATGACATTAATTTCAGGTGTTTTGCAGGCAAATTGTTTAACCATTTCAAAGAGGAAGTATTTAAAACTAATTAAGCTGGCCAGAAGGTAGGAAAAAAAACATTCTAATTCATTTCATACAGCATGAGCCCAGCACCAAAAATTGTCCAAAAAAGTATGTTTCAAAAATTTCAAAGAAATAGGAAGAAACTAACACCAACTGTATATTACAGGAACATTAATCTATCACCAGCTGGGGAAACATGCATTCTAGAAATATCAGATTGGCTTTGTGGTAAAAAACACATATTTGCCAAGCAAAGATAGAAAACCATACACTCAATAAATGCCTAAAATATAATTCAACTTATATTCCTGATCAAGCTATAATATGTTTAAAGGGCTATGAAATCAGTGAATACTATGAGACACTGGATATGTGCCTATTAAAGTTGGGACTGAAACAGCCCACCCACCCATCCTGTGACACACAGCTGGTGTTTCAGGAAGCATAACTTTGGGGAGGGAGGTGCAGGTGATGGGCCCACCTGGGGGCTGGGGGCTTCTTTTAGAAGCTCAGCAGGGTGCCCAGTTGTGAGATAATCATTCACATTCAGAGCTTCTACATAATCCCACAGTCACTAACTAGAAATTAATGTTTCACTTCAGTGTTAGTAATAAGTTAACGGTTTACCTGGCAAACTTTTATGGAACAGGAGTCACATACCAAGGAAGGTTCAGATCCTGATGAGCAACTGTCCAGGCTGGGCCGGGGGGACATGGAGGAAGACCTGATGAAGCAGACTCTGAGCTCCTGGTGGGGCTCCGCTGTGTGGGGGCCTCGTCTCCCCAAGCACTTCCCATGCTTCAGCCAAGACTAATCCCAATCTGAATTCCCTTTAGAACCTGGGGAAGTCATCCTCACTCATCTGGACTAATAAACAGGCAGGATTAGAGAAGGAAGCTTCTGCTGTTTGTCAGCACTGAGCCGAGTTCTTATCTGTTGTTTGATCCTCTTCAGACCCTCGTGCTGGGTCTTGACCTTGTTGAAAGAGACACGGCCCAGCTGAAAGACACACAGCCCAGCACCCGGCCACAGCTGCTCACACAGTGACCCTCCAAGAGGGGAGGGCGAGCTTGCAATGCTGGAGGTCAACCCAGATCTGGTTGGGGCTCACATCTGCTCCTCCAGCCTCTTCACACTTGCTGGAATAAGGGATAAGTAGAGAGCTTGATTCCAGTGGGGGAATCTGAGGGACTGACTCCATCCTGCAGGTTGCCATGCAGCTAAGAATGTCAGGATACCCCCGGATGGTGGCCATGTACAAGACCCCCTGGAGCCAGAACTGACAGGTGGGTCACGAAGGCCTGGGGCCCAGGGCCCTGAACAGGAGGGCAGAGAAGAGGGGCTGTCAGGGTGGTGGGTTAACCATGATCTTTGCAGAGCTGGGACCTCTGAAGGCAACACAGGCAGTGAGACCCTGTCTGCAGGGCACTTCCCAGGTGGCTCCGTGGTATAGAATCAACCGCCAATGCGAGAACGCAGTTTGATCCCTGGCTAGGGAAGATCCCCTGGAGGAGGAAAAGCAACCTACTCCAGTATTCTTGCCTCCTCTATCCTCCTGTGGACAGAGGAGCCTGCCAGACCACAGTCCGTGGGGTGGCAAAGAGTCGGACATGACTTAGTGACTAAACAACAAGTCAGAGGGCGTGTGGGACCCTGCCTCAGTGATACTGGACAGGGTCCATTGTTGAAGAGAACAGCTGAGACACCAAAATGGAATATAAGCCGTGTTAGGTAGGTTCAAAGAAACAGGATGGCTAGAGGCACTATGAAGAGGCGAGACTAACAAAATGGACTGTAAAGTTGTCAAAGAAGTAGCTTACAGAAATGAAAATGTAACTGTTGAAATCAGACAGTAGATAAGATTGAAAGGAGAATTGGTCATATAATTATGCAGAATGAAAACCTAGAAGACTCTCTTCCGTGGAGGATGAAGCATGAAAGGATCTAACACACGTGTAAACGTGCTCCAGCAGGAGAAAACGCAGCAGAGAGATCCGAGAAAGCCGCGGCTGGGGATAAAACAAGAAGGATGGAAAACACAACTCTCCATTCAAGAAGCCAAATGAACGAGAAGCAAGACAGGTGCAAAGAGATGGCTCCTTAGAAACATCAAACTGGAAGAAACGGAAGGACACCAAAGACCAGCAGACGCTTACATGCAGCCAAGAGAGAAGACAGGTCAGCTGAAAGGGCAGCACAGGTGGGTGACTCCCCACAGCCGTCTCCCCAGGCGTCCTTATCATCACCCTTCCCAGGACTTTTCAGACAAACCAAACACTTACCAACACCAAGCTCCACCTAAACCTCTAAAGGACGTACCCCAGGAGGAAGCAGAACGGTTTCAGAACGTCTAAAAGGTGAGATGAAATAACAAAGAAAACGATAAACGAGTGAGACTCGACTCTGAAGAGCCGTATTCGATGTGCATGAGGGTGCACGTCTAAGGGTGTTGGGGTGTGGGGAACACAAGGTGATACAGGAAGAAAGCAGAACCCCTGTTTCTATCTGGAATGTTCTGCTGCTGTTTGAAAGTATTTTTGTTCACGTTTAAAATTTTACACATATGTAAATGCAGAGGGAGCATGTGTTGGAAGACAGGTGTGCCTCCACCATGGTCTCACCTTCAGTGACTGCACAACTGAGCCGAGGGTGGGGGACCCTTTGTGCCCCATTTCCCAGTCCCTCGTCTAAAGCAATGAGCTTTCAGTCTGGGCTGCACATCGCAGTCACCAGGGTGGGCTTTAAAGAGTGCTTTCGCTCCCCCTGACCACCGAGTCTGAATTAACTGCCCTGGGGTGCCCTGGAGGGTGTGGAAGTCCCTCTAGTCCTTCTGAGTGTGACTGCTTCCCTGCCAGGATGCTGGTGAGGCTGGTGTGTGTGGGCAACCCACCAGGGTGCTGGTGAAGCTGGTGTGTCTGGATGGCCCCGCCAGGCTCTTGGCTGTGGAAGCGGCAGGTGGGCTAGAAATTGCTATGACCCTGAACACAGCCCTTCTGAGTCACAGTTTATTCATCTAGATGAGCCTGTGCTGACAGCTTCTGGGTTGCCATGTTCAGGTTCAAGACACAGGGTGTGTATGTGTCGTGATCACACAAAAGGTTGTGTTTGAATATGGGGGTGAGCGTCATGGTGACCCTGCACAGGACTCTTGGGATTCCAGGAGGGAGGACCCTAGGTAGCAGAAAGGACGGCAGGCAAGTGGCCGCCCCTGGTGTCTGCTGGCCATGCTTAGGCCCTGCGATCTCAGGACACCAGGGAGCCTTTCAGGGCGGGCTGTCTTCTTGCTGGTGGCACCGAGGCACAGGTCCTGTCTTGTAGGAATTCTCAAAGCTCTGTTTGTCCCTCTGGTCCTTACCTGTTGTCACTGCCGCCCCACCGTGGGCCTTCTGCTATGTCATCACAAAACTCCCTGAGCCCCTTCGGTCCTCGTGTGGTCCCCTGCCCTTGTGGTGTCCACAGGTGCCTCCTCTGTCCCCTTCTCAGGCCCTGTCCTTCTGTCCCGCTGTCTCTTTAGGGCTGGTCTTCCCTGAGTTAGGCCTTCCCTGATGGCTCAGACAGTAAAGAATTCAATCCCTGGGTCATGAAGAACCCCTAGAGAAGGGAACTAGAGAATACTCCAGTATTCTTGCCTGGAGAATTCTTGGACAGAGAAGCCTGGCAGGCTACAGTCCATGGGGTTGCAAAGAGTCAGACACGACTTAGCGACTTTCACTTCCCCAAGTTAGGGAAGCGCTGGGTAGCCTGGCTGGACAGTGATCGCTGGAGCGGCAGTGCCCGTCTGGGCTCCTGCTCCAACCCCTTGGCTCCCACTGACGGGGAAGCAGCCCTTGTCGGGGGGACAAAGCCAGCTGGGACCCCCGCTGGCCTCAAATGGGACTTCCATAGCGCATCACACACAGATGACAGCCAGGAGCAGAGCCACAGACCTGCCTACCCACACCGCCCCCAACCCCCACCCCGCCACTTCCCCGAGCCAATCCCTGGAAGCCAGGGGTCTTCTTGTTATTAGTTTATTGAAACTGTAAAACATAATAAGTTATATAAACAGATCTAGACACAAACATTGACAGTGAAGAGTCCACTGGCCAGGGCCCACAGCTCTGGCCGGGGTGTTTTCTGAGTGTGTTTATTTCTGCAGGAACAGTGGCTGTGGCCATACAGGACAGCAGGGGGAGCCCAGCTTTGCTCGCTGAGAGTCCTTGTAGACTCAGTGATCTGAACCCATCATGTAGGCTCAAGCCCTCCAGAGTGATCCCTGCCTGGGTTTGTCTCCAGGTGAGCAGATGACGAAGGATTGAGTCACTGTCAGGACAAACTCCCTGCACATGGCGGGCTGAGCCCCCAAGACAGGCCTTGCACCGCCAGCCCTGTGGCCACCCGTTCCGCCTCCTCTGACGTCAGCAGCCTCAGAGAAGGTGGCTTCAGCAGCAACCGCGTCACAGAGCCGGGATTGTGCCAGGGGCCACGGGGACTGAGGGTAATCAGGCTGTTTGTGTGTGCCGACACCACAAGCAACAACGGTGTTAAATGGCCACATGTTCTGCGTTCAGGGCCGGGAGGTTGCACGTTGCCCTTCCACAAACACCTGGCTTCCTCCCCAGAAGCATTTGTCAGTCATGGGACTTGTCATTTCACAAAAGTATAAGCCAGAGACTGGTTTCAGTTTAGGAACAACAGGGAACAGGGTCGGGTCTGTCCCTGGGGGCTGAGCAGAGAATTAAGTTAAACACCCTCAACCTGCCTGATCACTCCTGGTTCCTGGCTCTGGCCACAGCAGATGTCCTCAGAGAATTTGCCAGAACAAGGCTGTTAAGCCCCTCTCTCAGTGTCTGCCGGACACAAAGTTACTGTGAGAACTCAGTTCTGTTTTCATTCCCGCTCCCCGGACGGCTCACAGTGCACTCACACCCGTGGAAGGCCTGGCATGGTCTCCAGACCCCCTTCGAGTCTGCTCGCCCCAACTTTACTTTCTCTGACTTAGAATCACAGAATAACCTATTTGCAGAAGAGAAACAAACTGAGCCCTGGGAGGGGAAGAAATCGGGCCCTGTTGGCACGAGCATACCAGGTCCCCATGGCTACAGACCCCACGTTCCCTGAGAGGCTCAGAAGGCCCACGAGGCACATCCCTGTCCAAGACCCTCTGGAGCCTGAGGGTTCCATGGCTGTTTCCCTTTCCAAGCAGAGCCAGCCCCTCATTTCTGTTTGAAGCAAACAACTTGTGTCCCTGAGCACTACTGCCCCAGAGGGTCCAGTCCGCTTGAGAAAGAAGGCAGAGGCAGTTCAGGGACCCCGGGTCCTGAGGCTGGACTTGTGCATCACTAAATGAGGCCAGGAGGCTGCCCTTGATCGGACAGGCAGGCATCCTGCAGGGAGAAGGGCCGCAGGGACAGTGAGCCCAGGGTCCCGCAGGCGGTGCAGACCCTCACTGAGCCTGGAGTGGGAGGACGTGGTGCCTCTGCAGCCTTTTCCCAACCTCAGAGCTGCGTTCTTCATGGGGCGCCCCCACCCACCCCCCAGGAAAGCGGCTCCCCCAAGCTGTGCCCCCATTCCCACACCCCCCTGGGCTGTGGGCCATCTTCCAGAAAAGTATGTCTCCTGGGGCGGTGAACTCCCCACAGGACAGACAGGCTTCACTGTGTCCTCTAGGCACCACTGGTGCTTGCTGGGTGGTTCCGACTGCATCCGTGGAGGAACAAGTGGAGGGCGGGCCAGATAGATGGGCACAGACCCACTGCGCCTGGTGAGGCCAGTGCAACCTCACGTCCACACAGATCTTCTGTCTGGTTAGACTGGGAGACAGGCCTGTGTCCTCCTGTTCCTCGGACCAGCAAGGTGCCCCTGGTGTGTAGAGGAGACAGCCTGGCCTTGGGGACTGAGGCCCTGCTCAGGATGCGGGGGGTGGCGGGGCAGCAGGTGGCGGGACCCCTGCCCACTCCAGGATGTCCGCACATAGAGACTCTACGGCATCCAGCCGCTCAATCTGCACCAGCTTGGTGAGAAGCTCGGGGATGCTGTAGCCGGCCGTACTGATGCGGTCGAACAGCTGCAGCCCATCTGTCATGCCACCGATCTCGTCCCGCTTGAGCCCAAAGCTCTCGGCCAGGTGGCGCCACGTCTTCACCACCGCCTTCTCTGAGTTGTACGTGGCACTGAGCATCCGGCTGGTCTTCTCCAAGCAGTCGAAGGGCAGCTCTGTGGGGCTGAGGCCTGAGGGACAATGGGCCACGTCAGACATCAGCAGAAGTGTGACACCCTCGAACAGGATTTCTAGAACCTTTTTTAAAATTGTAAAAAATAAACCACACAGGATGCATGCTTCAGGCGAACAGCTCCTGGGACACTGCCAGCCACACTTGAAGCCTGTCCATTCCCCTGACCCCAGCCACTCCATCAGATGCAGCCAGCTTAGTCAGGGGACCCTCCCAGGATCAGGTCCCTTTAGGGGACCATGGTCATTCTTAAAAGGTGCTCCGAGGACAGTCCTGCATGGTCACCTGAGCCACCTCAGTGCCCTAGCGGTCCTTGGACCCCGCTATATGTTAGACTCAACCAGGAAGTGTTCACTCCACACTCTCCCCTCTTCCTCCTGGAAAGTACAGCTGACAACCCACCAACCAGCACAGGTGGAATGCTCTCTTCACAAGAAGAAAATAGACAGTATCTGCCTTCGTACAGCGAAACGCCATAGGACAACCCTGGTGCCACTCCCTCCAATGCCAGCAAAGTGGGACAGGAGCCTGGGCGTCCACCCCCGGAGGCCAGGCAGGGACACTGGCTTCCTCCTCATCCAGCAGCTGGTCACGTGCCTCCCCGCCACCACACCATTGGTAGAGACCACTTGGAGCAGCAGCTGTCCACCCACACCCCTGCACAGGTTGGACTCAAAGATCCACAGCCACCTAGGGGTGATGGAGCTCAGGCCAGGTATGTCAGAGGAAACCAGCCTCACAGAGGGTTCAGATGAGACCCCGAGTCTCAGAGTGTCATGTGAAACTGTTCCGGTTTCAACAGAGAGTCACCCATCACACCAAGAACCAGGAAGACCTCAAATGCATGAAAAAAGACCATCAGTAAATGCCGACAAGGATAACAGAGATGTTAGGTTATCTGGCGAGGACTGTAAAGAAGTCGTGATCAAAGTGCTTCAATGTGTAATTACAAACATACTTGAAACAAATGAAAAAAAAAGAGAAAACCTTAACAAAAGATAGAAAATGTAAAGGAGAACCAAATGGAGATGTTGGAACTGAAAAAGGTAACAATCAAGATTAAAGCTCAGTGGATGAGCTCCAGGGCAGAATGAAGAGGGACGAGTTAGTGAGCTGGACAGCAGAACAGACATCACCCACCTGAACAGCAGAGAGGAAAGAAACTGAAACACACGTCCCTCCACACCTCCATTGGCCTGACCCCCGCCCCCGTCACCGCCCAAGCTGATGAGCAACTTGGGAGGGGAGTCTTCTCAGCCTCTCCTGGGGCACCCAGAGTGCTGGAGGGTCCCTGGAGAGTCAGGGCCCCACACCTCCCCTTACCTTCCACAACACCACATACACTGGCATACACATCCAGTATCTTCTTCCTTCGACTCTGAATCTGTGAAAAGTTAGTGAAAGTTGCTCAGTCATGTTCAACTCTTTGCAGCACCATGAACTGTAGCCTGCCAGGCTCTTCTGTCCATGGGATTCTCCAAGCTGGAATACTGGAGTGGGTTGCCATGCTTTCCTCTAGGGGATCTTCCCAACCCAGGGATCAAATCCAGGTCTCCTGCTGTGCAGGTGGATTCTTTACCATCTAAGCCACCAGGGAAGCCCAAGAATACTGGAGTGGGTAGCCTATCCCTTCTCCAGCGGATCTTTCCAACCCAGGAATTGAACTGGGGTCTCCTATTGCAGGCAGATTCTTTACTAACTGAGCTACTAGGGAATCCCAGAAAAAGTTAAGAGAGTATGAATTTTCAGAAAGGAGATTCAGCAGCGCAGGCCCACATCTTCCATCTCCATGCCAGCGGGGCCCCCTCCTGATTCCGTGTCAGGAATGCTGGGCCACATCCTCGCCAGAACGCCTGTCACATTCACAGAAGGAAGCCCTCCCTGGGGTCACCCGGCTTGGTGCCCTCAGTGTCCACGGGGCTTCTCTGCTCCACTGGACATTCAGACTCACAGACAACCAGAGGCCACATCCAGCTTCACTGGCTTCAGTCTCTCCAGAAGGACGGACCCTCCAGCCCAGCACACCAGTGGGTAGGGCTGGAGTTTCCACAGCCACAGAGCTATGCAGCCCTCTCCCTGCAGGGCGGGCGGCTGCGGGCCTGGCGGGGGGGTGGCGGGGGTGGGTGCACAAGGCCGCTTGGAGCCACCCTCTTTGGATAACTCCACAGCCCCCACCCCCAGAGGTCAGTGAACTGGGCACCAGGGCATATTCCTGTCAAGACCCAACCACAGCAACTCTAACTGGGCACCTTCACCATGAGCAGTGATGCCAGGAGCAGAGCTAACAGGCCCAGGTGGGGATAGTGACCCTCCCCCGGTGCACCTTGGCCCCCACGCAGGGCACGCCCAGCCTCTGGGCAGCAGGCCTGTGTGTGTGTGTGTGCACGCGCATGTGTGTGCGCGTGTGTGTGTGCCCACATGTGCATCTTGTCTGGTTGGACCTGTTCCAGTACATTTACAGGACTCTGCTGTCCTGTGTTCTTCCCAGCAATGTAACCTTTCTTCTCTTGGCTCACTATTTCTTCATTTCTTCTCTCAAGCTGTATGACAAGAGAACTAACTTCCCTGTCTTCAGTCTCAGATTCTGATCCTGTCTTCTGCTGGGGCCCAAGGGAGAAAACCCCAGAGCTGGTGGAGCGCGTTCAGCAGAAGGCGGCATTTGTGGGGGAGTCGGGAGCAGGCCTTACCCCGGCCGCCCGGGTGGCAGTGGCCGACTTGTCCCTGGCCAGGTGGACCAGCGACAGCAGGCACAGCTCCGGGGGGCCCTGCCCATCCGGGGCCGGCTCCTCGTCACTGTCCAGGCTCCGGTTCAGCAGCTGCTCCTTCTCTGATGAGGCGTCGTTCTCACTGTGGAGACAGGACCATGGTTAAGGGTGCCGTGCCAGCCGGCCTGGCCCGCTGCCCTGGGGTGGGGACCATGGGCGCCGAGACCTGTCCCTGCTTTCCCTAGAGGCTCGGGCACAGACTGCGAGGTGGAGAGACGGCGCTCTGCGGGCCCAAGTCTGCACCAAGCAGACGGGCTCCCAGCAGCACCAGGTCTGGCAGACACCCGGGGTGAGGGGGAGCCCCTTTGAGCAGGAGAGGGGCTCGGGATACCCCACAGGAGGTGGGCTCCAGTCACACCCTGTGCCTTGCCCAGGGCCATGGCCCTAGTCATGCCCCCAGAATCATCCCACATGGATGAACAACCTTACAGGCACTCTGCTCGCGTCCTGTGGTTTGGCTGAAGACTTATTTAAGAACAAAGGACCGAATGTGCTGGTGACTGGGTAACAGACCAAGCCCCACCCCGTGCCCGCTGGAGGCCGAGACATGGAGCTAACAGCCAGCGGTTCCCGGTCCCAGGGGAGAGCAGGCAGGGGCGCCGGCACTGAGGACCCTGGGCCACCGCCCCCCGCTGTGGCCCCCACAGGCCCAGCTGCCCTTCCTGCTCGGACCCCAAAGGCCCCCCCCAGTTCAGCCAGGCTGCCTCCCTGACTCACCTCTTAGCCGATTTGGCTGGAGCCGCCGTCAGCTTCTCGAATTCGTCCTTCTCGGAGAAGATCACCACGTTGTCTGTGGGGGTGGGGGCGGGAGGGGGCATCAGGGGCCGGCCTCCTTAGGGGCCGGGGGGGACGTGCTCCGGCCCCCCACCTCCTACTGCGGGCTCCAGGGGCTGCTGCCTACCTTGGGCCTCTTTCTTCTCCTCTTCCTCGCTCACGGGGGCTTCTGGGCTCTTCACGGGGGTGCTGGGGCAGCAGGCTGAGGGGACAGGGGGCATGAGTGGCCGGCCAGCATCAGGGAGAGGGGGCTGGTGAGGGGGGTGGGGGCGGGGCGGTACCGGGGGCGGACGGCCTGGCCTTCAGGATGTAGAACATGATGATGAGGACGATAGCGACGGCCAAGGTGAAGATGGTGGACATAGCAATGACCAGGGCGGTGGCCAGGTGTCCTTGGCCTGACAGCTCTGCTGCGGTCGGGAGAGAAGGCGCAACTCAGGGGTCAGGGCCCTGCCCCCCGAGGCTGTGGCCCGGTGAGCACCGCTGCTCCAAGCCCTCCAGCAGGCCACTGGAATTCCAGACTCTGGCCTCGCCCGAGCGCCGAGCCCTAAACACCTGCTCTGGCCGTCACATCGGGACCACCAGTCCGGCCCCACGCTGGTCAGCAGCGGCAGACCCTGCGGTTGCTCCCGGGGTGTTTGCCATCGGTTCTGTTTCTTTGGGGACCCAGCAAGTGGACTGGAGGGAGGGGGGCCCACGAGCTAAACTGTCCTGAAGACAGTTTAGTCCAAGACTTTTCCCCGCAAAGGCCAGGTAGAAGCATCACCTCCAAGGGTAGGCTCTCGGGTTGGTTCCAACATCTCATGCAGCCTTGCGTTCTGTGTGATCAGGGCCCACCAGCTGAGACAGCATGGGGACCACCCCTTGCTTCCCCTGCTCAGCGCCCTGCCCACATCTCCCCAGGAAGGGAGACCTCTCCTGATTCTCTGAGGGAACTGAGCAGGATTCAGCCCCCTACCTGGATGGAAGGGACCCAGTCCGGGTGTCTGGACCTTAAGGAAGTCTCCCCGCTTTGAGTGGGCAGTGGGCACGCATCCCCCCCACCCAGGTGGGGTGTGTCTGGAAGCAGGTCTGAGTGGGCCTGGTGCCTGTCTGTGGGGTGCCACCTCTGTCCTGGAGGAAGTGAGTCTAGAACCTCAGTGGAGGCCCTGCCCTGATGCTCCCCATGGATGCAGGCAGGGGTCCAGCTGGCAGGCTGTGCCCTGGGACTCTGAAGGTGCCTGAGCCTGAGATCTCAGCCCAAAGGTGCTTTCAAGCCAGGCGGAGTGGGAGCACTGTGAGGGACGGCCCAGCACCCAGTTTTGCTCCAAGAGAAAGTGAGGCCAGGGCCCTGCAGCCCCACCCCTGAGGACTTAGGGGTGAGTAAAATGTGAGGTCAGCAGGTTTACTTAAAGCCACCAAGGCGCATCTGAGTCAGGCCCAAAGCCCAGGGGGCTGACCTCCCTCTGGCCCCTACCTCATGTGCCTGGATCACTAAGGTGCCCCCCCATGACCCCAACATCCGTGGAGGGACCGGTCCCCTCTTACAGAGAAATCACTAACTCCCAGTGTGGTTGTCACGTGAGGGAAGCGAGGGAGGTGGGAGGTCCCGTCCCGCTAGTCACCTGTCTCCCCTCACCCTCATCTCCCGCTGGGGCTGGCACCTGTGCCCCCCTTACCTTTGTGGGCGAGCTGCGGCGGGGACAGGGTGCTGCTGCCGGGCGTGCGGGGGAAGTTGGCGGAAACTCCCGAGGCAGCTCCCACACCTGCAGGGACAGCAGTGACCGATCGTGGGTCCCTCAAGAGACCCCCATTGCCCCAGCCTTGGAGATGGAGCACAGGCTGCGGGGGAGCCCCGGCCCCAGGGGTCCAGAGTCCTCGTGAGGAAGATCCTCATGAGGAAAGGGCTGGGCCGGCGGTACCTTCATGCCCGAGAGCCTCTGACCTCACCAGGCCCTTGCTCCTTACACTGGACACGCGGAGTCACACCTGCTCAGTCCAAGATTCAGAATTGGTCCTCATGAGCAGGTGAGGGGCAGGTGTGCACGTGAGTTTGGGGGGACACCAGAGTGGTTCCTTCCATTAATTAAACAAGGATGGACTGTTAATACTTTTAATACACACTCATGACTGAGCGACTAAACTGAACTGAACTGAACATGATCAAACATTGGGAAAACATCAGAATATGAGAGAAGCAAAAGGTTCACCCACAGCCTTGAGGTCTAGAGTTGACATTCTGATGGATTTTTCTCCAGGATTTTCCTTTGACAAGTTTCCAAAATAGTTGTGACCAAATGGTGTTAGAACAGAAATGAGGTTTTAACCTTCCCTTAACCGTGATTCATAAGCTCCGCTCCAGCGTAAGAGGTGTCTCCCAGCAAGGGTGATTCGGAATCTGGTTCTGTGGTCAGCTGAGCCACAGGCAGGCTGTCCTATCAAGTTGCCTGATGGTGGGCCTTTCTTGGGCAGGACTTGAGGTTTGGGGTTAGTAGGGAGGATCTCATTTTGTTTATCATCCATGGGGTTGTGAAGAGTCGGGCATGACTGAAGCAACCTAGCACATGAGGTCTTGTTCTCATGTTTCCTCCTGTCTTGCTTTTCTCTCTGGGTCTGGGGACACTCGTGCCACGGGCTTGCCTGAGTGGGGACAGTGAGCCCCACGTCCAAGGCTGGCCCTCCCTGCCTTGTGGGACCTGGACCTGGGCAGTGCCCCGTGGAGCATCTGGGGAGAGCAAATTTCTACATCACAGCTCCAGGGGTGGTGGCGGGGAGACTCCAGGCTGAATCTTCCACACGTCTGTCTATGTCCAGGCAGGAACTGACCTTCTCACCTTTTAAAGCCAGCAGGAAACTACAGATACCAGAGGGCAGAGGCCAGGAAGTATGGCAGGCTGGGGACTGCCCCCAAGTGACCATGCTTCTGTTAGTTAGAAACTGAACTGTGCCTGGAGAGCCCTGAGGGGGCAGGGCAGGGCACGGGCTGGCAGACGCTCCCCCACACCAGGATGGCCTTGCTGGGGTGGAGACACACAGTCCCCCCAGCCACGTTCCCCCACCAGGGTGGCCTTGCTCATCCCTGGAAGGCTGCCAGCTGGTCTGATGTCCGGACCAGAGGCGTCTTGGCTGGAGATTTTGGCTCCTGTAGCCCAGCTCCTTCACCCTCTGAGCTCCGGGCCTTTGCCCTTTGCCCTCCATCACTGTCCACTGTCGGGGCTGCCCCCAGCTCTCCACACACAGCAGGGAGACCCATTCCTCACGCTGCCTGCGGAGGGCAGGCCTTCGGGTGAGTCTTAGTGCTCCTGACAAGAGGGCGGGGCTGAGGGCGTGGGGGCCATGGTGGGCCCTTCCCATCCCCAGAACCTGGGGCACTGAGCTGCCAGGACTGCCCGCAGCCTGTGTAGGGTCTGCAGTGAGAGGACAGCAGGTGGCGGGGCGGTGTGGGGAGGGACCGTGGGCAGGTCTCTCCTCCTCTCCTGGGCTCCCGCGTGTGTTCAGAGCCTTTTCCCCGCCCCATCCCCCGGTTCACGACGTATCTCATAACTGAAATGAGATTTAAGCAGGACTGAATTGATTCTGCCTTCTCTCGCAAGGCTGCTTCAAGCACCAGCCAGTTTCCTCTCCAAAGCAGACTGTTCCCTGGGAACCAGGCCGACCTGTGTGTTCAAGGGACTTGAGACAGCTGAAACCGCATCTCAGGAAGACAAATGCCCATGGGCTGTGTTGTGTGGGTGTCTCTCGTCTCTGTCTGTTCCTGTCCCTCTCGGCTGGGCTTGCCCATGGGGCGGTGACAGGCTTGGGGACACAGACGCGCCCAGGCCTGTGGTCTAGAGACAGCCAGAGCTGCCAGCGGCCAGGCTTACGAAACGCCTTTGCCCCCGACGGGCAGGGCTGGCACACAGTGACACATCCCTGTGCCCTCAGGCGCCTGCGCCCCATCAGGTGGCAGCTGGGCCTCTGCCCCGATTTGTGGTTCCCCAGGGGCCTCCAGCTGGCGTTGCCTGCACAGCCCTGAGCTCCTCACGGACCCAGGGGATCAGACACAAGGCCCGCTGTGAGCACTTCTGACAGCGGAGGGTGCTGTGTGGCCAGGGGCGGGGGGTCACCTCTGTGGGCTGAGCCCTCAGGACAGCCCCGCTGGGCCCTGCGCAGCCCCGTGAGGGCTCACTGGGCACCAGCATGGGTCTTCGGTGTCAGGGGTTTCGGTCCACCCAGCACATGTCTCCTGGGCTGGATGCTGAGGTGAGAATGTCCCTAGGTGGTGAGTGGTCGGCAGGTCTGTCCCCGTCCACAAGGCTTCCTCTTGGAGCCCAGCTCTGAAGGAGCAAAGAGAGGCGTATTGTAACAGGGGTGGGCGAGGCCAGAGAGCCCAGACAAGGTCTGTCTGCAAATAGAGCAAGTTCTACCTGGCAGTGATGAGTCAGGAGCTGGCTGGGGGATGGGGGTGGGGAGGGGGGTGGGGTGGGGAGGGGGGCAGTGAGTTGTCATCCACTGTCCTCTGGGGTCTTTGAGCACCAGGCACAGGGCTGGACACAGGAGTCACTAGGGCCCCTGGTCTGTTAACCCTCACGAGCTGTGGGCAATGGTTTGTATTAGAGTCCAGCCTGGGATCCTCCATGTAGGTAACAGTTTGGACTTTTAAGGACAATTTATGGATTCGTACAGGGTAGCCCTGGTGCAGAGGCTGAGGCAATAGCAGAGCCGTCAGGGCCTGGCTGCTCACAGGGGATGCATCTCGGGCCCCGGGATCTGCTGCTATGCCCGTGACAGGAGCGAGCGGTAGATGTGCACAACTGGCAGAGAAACTCAGGCTCAGAAACAGCTGGAATTCAGCCGGCCCTGAGGACCCAGGCGTCATCTCCTCATGGTACCACTAGGGGGCGTGAGGACGGGCTGGCTGGTGCTCCTGGACTCAGCTCCAGGCCTCCTTCCCTGGCACGGCCCTTCCTTGACCGCGGCCCGAGAGGAAGGTGCCTGCTGCCCTGTCCATGCCGCCCACAGGCCGTCAGGCAGTGAACTTGCCCTGAACCGGGCTCCTCGGGCACCTTCTTGCCCACAGCGCTGGACGGGCAGGTGGATGAGGAAGCTGTGCCCAGTCAAGGATCTCCCCAGGAGTGGACGCTGTCACGAGGCCCCACCCTGCACTTCTCCGGGAAGGGGGAGCAGCCCAGGGGTCCGGCCTCAGGACACCTTCTCGGGGCCTGGCCGCTCTGGCCCTGAGATGTGGGGTCCATGCTGCGCTCTCTCGTGTGATCTGTAGAATCCACTGTCAGCAACCTGGGGTGCTGCGGGGCTGAATTCTCGGGGGTCCAGCCTGGGTGATCACATCCAACCAGAGGCAGCATCCAGGCGGGAGGCAGAGGGGCTCGGGACCCCTGACATTGGGCCCAGGAGGGCAGCCCCGGGGCCCAGAGACCTGACTGACCCTTGGAGTGGGCCTGGAGTGGGCCTAGAGTGGGCCTCCCGGCAGCTGGTCAGTTGGTCACAGTCAGCCTTTCAGGCCTGTCTGATGACCCTTGAGCAGGAGCCCAGGATGGAAGGTGAGTGCAGAGGGAGGGGCAGAGCCCATCCTGGAGACCACAACCCAAGCAGGCTCCACTCCCCCATCGGCCTGTGAAGCTTTGCTGAATGCATCGCCCCATTTCCCAGATGGACAAACAGAGGTCAGGTGACTTCCAAGGTTGCCCAGTGGGACTCCAGGTTCCTGGAATCGGCCTCACTTCCTTGCTGACCTCCTTCAGGACTGGATCCTGTGAGCTCACTCCCAGGGGCCTGGCTGGGGCTGTTCTTTAGATAAGCCATAAATTATGGGCTGGGGGCCAGGGACTGCAACAACGGGCCTTATGTTGGAGGAGAGAAGGGGGCTTCTTCCAGGCTGAGAGCTCTCTGGCTGTGGGTGTCTAGCATGGTCTGGCCTGAATAAGGACACAGGCCCTGTGATCTTTTAGATGAAGGCCCGTGGGGAGGAGCTGCATGAACCCCACATTCCATCCTTAGTGGATAGGGGTGTTCAATGTCTTCCAGGACAGGATTGCATCCCAGAGCTCTCTGCGACAGGATCGAAGCTGGCTGCATCACGTCCTGTGGGCAGCCCCGGACCTCTGTGTGTTCAGTTGCTTAGCCTATCCGACCCTTTGTGACCCCATGGACGGCAGCCCGCCAGGCTCCTCTGTCCATGGGATTTCCCAGGCAAGAATACTGTAGTGGGTTGCCATACCCTCCTTCAGGGGATCTTCCTGACCCAGGGATCGAACCCACATCTTTTGTGTCTCCTGCATTGGCAGGTGGGTTCTATACAACTAGCCACCAGGGAAGCCTGCTGCTGCTAAGTCGCTTCAGTCGTGTCCAACTCTGTGAGACCCCATAGATGGCAGCCCACCAGGCTCCCCCATCCCTGGGATTCTCCAGGCAAGAACACTGGAGTGGGTTGCCATTTCCTTCTCCAATGCATGAAACTGAAAAGTGAAAGTGAAGTCGCTCCGTCGTGTCCGACTCTTAGCGACCCCATGGACTGCAGCCTACCAGGCTCCCCCGTCCATGGGGTTTTCCAGGCAAGAGTACTGGAGTGGGGTGCCATTGCCTTCTCCAGGGAAGCCTGGGCCTCCTCTAATTTATGAATTAATTAGCATCTGGCTGGGTGGGAATGTTCAGCTTTAAAGACGCACAAACTGTCCTTGTCAGGTTCATCTGCTTAAGGACTTTGGGAGGGAGAGAATGCCTTCCATGCAGGCGTCAGTCCTGCCCCACAGCCCCCGCTGCCCATGGCCCTGCCATCCGGAGCATCACTCCCAGAGGATCTCAAAGCAGGAAAGGCACCACTGTCTCCTCTCGCCTTCCTCCCTTCCTCCTGGTGCTTCTAGGAAGCAGGCCCTCCTAAGAGTCTTGTCTCCTTGACAAGATATCGTGAGACGATGGGGAGGGCAGGGTCTCATGGAGAACCAGGAGGGCAGGGCCCCAGTGTGGACCCTGGAACTCCCGCGAGTGGGAGGGGGGCCCCATGCTGGACCGGACTCCCCCTTCCCTCCCAGTCGTCTTGTCTTCCATCTGTCCACCGGTCCCACCTCGTCCGTGTCTCCCGACCACAGACCCAGGAGGCCATCCGTCACCTTCTCTGAAGCAGGGGGCCCCAGCCCCTCCTCCTAAATAGGCACCCACGAGCATCAAACCAGAGTCAGAGTAGGAAGGAGGCAGCCAGAGGTGAGGCCAACCCGAGGGCCTCAGTGTTTAGTCACGTGCCCTGTGGTCACTCCGCAGGCTTCCCTTCAACACGCGTTGAAACATTGCATGTGAGAACTTACCACGGCTGAGCGCTTTGCAGTTCTCAGCAAAACACCTTGGCGCTGTGGGTGTTTGCCAGGATCGCGAGAGATGGATAGTCCAGATTTTAGTGCCCTCAGAAAACTCAGGCTCACAGAGGTCCCTCAACTGGTGTCAGCCCCCATCTGATGTGTGGTTTTGCCACCCAACCCTCCCTCGCTCCCAGGGACCTGTTGCCCACCCGCCTGCCCTCAGGAGTATCTCTGTGTCCCCGCCATCTGGAGCCGGCTCGCGGCTCCCAAGTCAGGAGAGCTGTCAGGGTTGAGTCAGGACCTTGGACGGGGCAGACACTCACATTCCTTGGTGTTGGGGGGTGCCAGCAGGCAGGAGTAGCATACCAGGCCGTAGATGTTCCTCGGTCTGTTTTCTAGCATGTAGTAGCTGCGCAGGCAGGGTGGGGGGATGGCGGGGGAGACAGAGCAGATAGGTGAGCGGGGATGACCACGGCTTATTCTCTAACCATCATAGCCAGGCATGGGGTGGGGGGCATGCCCCAAGGAGGAGGTGTGCCCCCCCACAAGGGCATAGCCTGCAGCCAGGCGGAGTTATGGGCAGGGGTGTCTAGGAGCCCCGGGACCTCCTGGAAGAGCTGGACGCTTGCTGACTGGGAGGGAGTGGGGCTGGCTGGAGGGCATGGCTGCAGCAGAGACCTTGGCCCTGTCTAGGGTGGTCAGGACAGAGGGCCTGAGACGCAGCCAGGTCACAACCAGAGTCACCTGCCTCCTCCTCAGGTGAGGGCACCTGGTGAGCTCACGATGGGGCTGTTTCTCTCTACCGGAAGGTCAAGGCCTTCAGGTACGGCTGTCCACAAGACTTCACACCCAGGAAGCTCCCTCCTACCATGCCAGCCTGCCAGCCGTGACCCTGCCACCCCCGGGGCCCTCCCAGAGGTCTGTGCCTGCTTCCACTCAGGTCCCCCAGTCCCCAGACGGCTCCGCCTCTCTCGGCCCGCATCCTATAAACACCCGAGGTGTTCACATCAGGAGACGTCGGTGAGTAAAGAGCTGCTGGCAGTGCTGTCCCATCATACGACTCAAGATGAAAACTCCCGGCCCTCTGCTGGGTCTCTCTGTGGTTGTTTTCTAATCTCTTGTTTATTAGCCACGTGCACCTGGCCCCTTGACAGGGGGGTGAGGCTGGGGGGACTCTAGCCTCGAGGGCTGGACCGTCAGCAACCCTGCTGTGACCATCACCACCTGCCCTTCCTCAAGAGCCTTTTATCCTCAGACCCTGTGCATCTTGTAAACAGGAATTAGCCGATCTCAGAACACCCCCGCCCCCCCGAGAGGAGCCACACCAGGCAGGTTTACACATAGGCTCTCACATGAACGCTCTGCTGCTCTGGAAGCCACCTGCAGGAACACCTGCTCAGGGTGCCAGGCCAGTCCCCCACAGCTTCCTAGCGATGGTGGTCGCTCCTTACCCCTCCCCCCAGCCTGTGCTGGGCACCTCAGGGAGGTGGGGGAGGGGCCCACGGGGCCAAGGCTCCCGCACAGAAGTTCCCGAGTGAGGCTACTCCGCACCCTGCAGCTCCCCTGTATCTTTCTGGCCCCAGGAGGGGCCTCTGAGCGGCGCCCAGCTCCAGTGGTATGATGAGCTGAACGACCCCAAGACCAGGTTTGCAAGGCTCCAGCATCTTCCTCCGGGAGCCCTCTGCGCGTCCTCTAACCGGGCCTGAATTCAACCCTTCACTGGTTTCTGGGGCCTGTGGTGCACAGAACCGCCCAAGACATCTTCCTTCAAGACAGCAGATTCCACCTTGGGAGGTGTTGGGTTTTTCTTTTCAAGGCTCACTTGGCCTGTCCTCGGCGGATGGCGGTGTGAATGCTTGTTCAGCAGCTCCAGCAGGTTTCCCTTGATCCAATGCCGGGGGCTCACGTAGAGCTCTGGGGCCGTCTGTCTTTCTGTAAAGCCCAGATTTCTCACACTCTGGTCTATACTGTGATTTTCCCTAGTTCTTTCTTCCTTCTTCTCCTGTTCCTCAAAGGTTGATTAAGATGAGGAGCCCAAGACAAGACTAAAGTTCGGATGGGGCCTCTAGAATCTTCCTCCACATCCACAGGGACATAGCTTCTCCCCAAAGACCTGCTTCCCTGGGGGGCTCCTAGGCTTACTTTCCCCTCCCTTGAGCAGGCAGATAAAAGCCACCATGAACCTCACCCCATCCTGGGGGTCCAGCAGGGAGTGGCCGCGGTCAGTGAGAGCTTGTCATGGGGGAGGCTACACCCAAGGAGGCCTCCTAGAGCTCTGTCCCTAGGCCTCCTCTATGGCCTTTCTCCACACGAAAGCACGTGGACAGCTCACTGTTAAGAAGGGGTTTTTTCTTTTTTTTTTCCCACCCATTTGACAAATATGGGTCCTCTGTGTCAGAGCTTGTCAGACAGATACCTGGACACAGAAGTCAGCAGCTCAAGAAGTGGGTCTGAACGAAAGACCAGAACCTGGAGAGACTGGGGGTGGGGTCAGGGCAGAGCATCTCTGCCCTGAGCAGAGATGGCGGTGGAATTGGAGGCTCCCTAGCGACATATCTGAACTGAGGTTATTTTCTGCAAGCTTGAGATAGCTCCTCGTATTAAAGGGTCTTTCACTTTCAGTTTGTTTCTCCCTTGGAGGGTCTTTCTGCATTTCCTTTTTCTTACAGACTAATGCCCAGTGCCCTTGTTTGGATATATTCTTATTTTCTATCTCCTCTTAACTTAATACAGTGGTTCGGAGTGGGTGAATAATAGGTGACAAGCCGGCTACAAGATATGGTGCAGTGTTCAAAATGCTGCTGCTGCCATGACCACCTCCATCATCACCTCCATCATCACCGTGACCACCTCCCATCATCACCTCCACCACCACCTCCATCATCACCGTGACCACCTCCATCATCACCTCCACCACCACCCCCATCATCACCATG
>NW_024070209.1:43786605-43840998 GCF_014754425.2 Oryx dammah | reverse complement strand
CCATGACCACCACCATCATCACCTCCACCACCACCTCCATCATCACCTCCACCACCACCTCCATGATCACCATGACCACTGCCATCATCACCTTCATCATTACCACTTTCATCACCTCTACCATTATCACCACCAGGAAGCCTACACCACTGCTCTCAGCAGCCCTTGGTAGCATAGGTTGCGTGGCCACCAGAGGGAGGCAGTCACCAGGTGGCAGGGCTATACTTTCCACCTCCCAAGGGGAATCTGCTGTCTTGAAGGAAGATTCTGTCTTTCAGGCTACTTGTACTTTGGTTTTTATGAGCAGACTGACACATAATAGAATTGTGGGGGAATTATAGGAACCATATGTCTCAAATATTTCTATTGTTGTTCAGTGGTCGCTAAGTTATGTCTGACTCTGCAACTCATGCGACGCCCTGGACTGCAGCACACCATGCTTCCCTGTCCATCATCATCTCCCTGAGTTGCTCAAACTCATGTCCATTGAGTCAGTGACGCCATCCAATCATCTCGTCCTCTGTCACCCCCTTCTCCTCCTGCCTTCAATCTTTCCCAGCATCAGGGTCTTTTCCAATGAGTCGGTTCTTCCCATTAGGTGTCCAAAATATTGGAGCTTCAGCATCAGTCCTTCCAGTGAATATTCAGGGCTGATTTCCTTTAGGATGGACTAGTTTGATCTCTGTGAAGCCCAAAGGACTCTCAAGAGTCTTCTCCAACACCACAGTTCAAAAGCATCAGTTCTTTGTTGCTCAGCCTTCTTTCTCATCCACCTCTCATATCCATACATGACTACTGGAAACACCATAGCTTATATTACAAATATTTCTATTAGTAGCTTTTCACCCTCAATTTTTTTCCAGAATACTAAAAATACAAAAAATATATTGTTTTTTCTTTCCTCACTCCACATGTGTTGTCTCCTTTTAAGTATTCAACACATCTGCTTGATTTGGGTGGTCAGAGATGCTATTATGATGAGGTCCACTTAGGGACACAGACATGGAGCCCAGGTGGGCTGCCCCGTGGGTGGAAGGTGGTGGGACCCCCACCAGGAGACCTGTGCCCCCCTTCCCTCCTCTCCCGGAGCTGGAAATGTGTGACCCTCCTCCCCGCAGGACCCACGCCCGGGAGGGGGACGCGGGCAGGGCGGCACGGAGCTCACCCAGGCAAGCAGGGCCCACACTCGGCGTCGCGCTCTGTGTCCCCCGGGGTCAGCACCGTGGCGCGGAAGAAGCCCTCGCAGTCCTTGTGGCGCCGGCAGATCTGGTAGCCGCCCTTGGAGAACTTCTCCGCGGGGCAGGGAACGCAGCCGTAGTCCTCGTCCCTGGTGCCATAGCCGCAGGACTGGCCAGGAAGGACAGGACACAGGTGGGTCAGCGGCTGCTTCACCACGGCGACCACCACGCGACCCCGAGGTTCCTAAGCGCCAGGCGCACGGGCTGCTGCCAGGATCTCCTCTCTCGCAGCGTGGACTGTCCTAGCCGCAGCCCTCCCACGTCTGCTCTGAGCCCGGGGTCCCCGCTGCCCCCATCCTTCTGACGCTGCCCCTCCTGCTGGCTCCAGGATAAACTCATCCGACCAGGCTGACGGCCCTGGGAGTGAACACTCGGCGCCAGGACCCCAAACACCGCAGCCACATTCAGGTTCCCGGCACTTAGCAGGTGGTCTGTGCAGAGCTCCCAGAGGAGGGCGGTCCATCCCAGCCAGCCATGAGGGCAGGACATCCGACCTCCGCTGCTCCCTACTCCCCGGGGGGCCGCCTCCGGGGCGGGGCTTACCAGGTAGGGCTCCTCCCCTGGCGCGCACTGCGGGCACTCACGGCACAGCCCCGTGGTCTGGTTGTAGAACTCGTTCTCGCCACAGCTGGCCTCCTCCGCACTGGCCCGGCACACCAGGGACGCCTGCCTCGAGAGAGGGGCTCCTTTGGCCTCCACTCGCCCTTGGAGACCCCCACTGCACCTGGAGGTTGTGGTGGAGGAGCCCTGGGGGGGACCCCTTCAGCTAATGCCCTGGCGGTCCTCGCCTGACAGTCAGAGGCTCCATCCCAAACGCTTGGCACCGGCAGCTCCCCGGACTCCCCTCAAAGCCGGGGAGGCCCCTTCCTGCAGCCTCCAGTCACAGGTGCCTCAGCTCACCGGGAGCTTGGGCTTGACTTAGGGTGTGGAGCTTGGCACGGGTGCGCTGGGCTGGGCACCACCACACAGACCATAGAGCCGGCTGAGGGGAGCTCTGAGTACAGTGGCTGCCTCTGGCTGGGGGCTGGTCAGGGCTTTGCCCTGGAGAGCCTGGTGAAGGTGGTGTGATCACCGCATGGCTGCTGCACAGACAGGATGAGAGGGGCATGGCTAGTGAAGGATACGGCCAAATGGGAGCTCCCACTAGGAATACCCTGGGGCACGGGCACCCCGGCCACTTACCAGCAGGACAGGCAGCCAGGCCATCCCTGTGCAGCTTCCCCTGTGGGCCATCCTGTCCCGAGGGGTCACCTGAAAGACACACTTCATCAGCAGGGCGCTGCTTGGGACCCCAGGCCCTGCCCGGCCTCATGTTCAGTCTGAGGGGCCTCCCAGAAGGTTTTAAGTTGAGCCCAGGCCCCTTGCTCCCCGGTGGCCACACTTGGGCCACTGCTGCCCACCTGGACTCGGGGTTTGAATTCCTGACACAAGCACACCCTGTTCTGATGCTGGGGTAGAGGAGAAGCTTCCAGAATCAACCAATGACTCAGACTCGAGGTCAGCCGGCCTAAGTCCCCAAGGTCGCCCCCACCCGGATCCCCCGTGACCATCGCTGGTCACGGAAACCCACAATCCCCACCCGCACGGAGCAGATGGCTTGAGCCACAGCCCTGATGCGCTGGGCCTGCTGCCGTTCTGGGGACCTCGTGTCCACAGTGCAGGGTCCCCACGGCCCCAGGAGGAAAGCGGCCACAAGTCACTGAAGGGGCAAGCTGGGGGTCAGGGCAGGGTGGGGCAGCTGGACCTTCTGTCTAAACCCACAGGACTATGCTCAGGAAGGCATTTGGGAGAAGCACCTAGTGGGATGCTGGTCCCCGGGGGAGGGGTCTGAATCCACCAGCCTCTCAGCCTGGGGCCTCCCCTTGCTAATGGGCTCCACAAGGGGCAGGTGGGACCGGGAGAGTTGGTGCTTGTTCCTTATTCTGACAGTCGCGATCCCAGGCCCTCAGCCCAGCGGTCCCGCTTTGTCTGTAAAGTTCCTGACACACACAGCAAGTCTGTAGGGACAGCCACTGGCTTTTCAACAATAAATTTTTGTTGCGGCGGGGGCAAGCAGGAGTGACCCCAGATTGAGGGAGGCGGTGGGGAGCTATCCCTTCCAGGAAGTAGGGGTGTACACGTGAACTCTGACCAGCAGGTAAGGCTGCAGGTTTGGGGAGGATCCCCGCCATGGCCTGGGATGCCAGGGAAAGAGGGGGGATGGAGACAGGGCCCTGCAGCCCAAGATCTTTTGGGATGGCACCCTGTTGGCCTGTCTCTCACCCCAGTAGCGTCAGCTGGCTTTGGGGAGGGGCTAGTTTTCCGGAATCTCTTGACACAAATCCTGCCTTCTTCACTCCCCCGCACACACAGTCCTGCATTCAGAACTGTGTTTATGGTTGAAAACCCCAAGTGGACGGGCCAGATGAAAGTGCCAGCCACCCGGCGGTGAACTCCTGGGTGTTTTCCTTCTAGCAAGGAGCAAGCTGGGGCAGGCGGGGAGTGGGGAGGCGGGCCTGCGCCTGCCAGGTGGGCAGGGAAGGTGTACACAAAGGCCGGAACTTAGGATCAGCTCCGGGGCAGCCGGCCAGGTCAGGAGAGTGGATTTCCTAAATTAACAGACCTGGAACCCTGCCAAGGACCAGGCTGGGGTTTCTGCCTCAGTTGATTTCTAATTATAGCTGCACCTGGGAGGGCTTCCCTATAAACCCAGAGGGCCGGTGTAGCTCAGGGCTGTCCAGGCTCCTGGAAGAGCAACACGTGGATGAGAAACAAAATTGAGCCTGTGGTTTTGCTGCATTTCTGTTATCCACAGTGACTCCCCAGGAAGGTGGGCATGTGCGGGGCCAGGATTGCAGCCATGTGGCCTGAGTACCCCCGGGTACCCTGGAGGGGCTGTGGGTACCCTAGTGACCGGCCTGAGCCCTGACCTCTCCTCCCGGGTTCGGGAGGGCTTTCTCGGGAGCAGCACCATCTTCCCAGGTCCAGAATCTGCTGACGCAGGAGGCTCGCACTCCAGTTGTGGATGTGGAGGCCAACCAGGACCAAGGCTCGAGCCACACTTGGGCCCTGCAGGTGAAGCTG
Organism: Oryx dammah; assembly: GCF_014754425.2. Classification (NCBI taxonomy): domain Eukaryota; kingdom Metazoa; phylum Chordata; class Mammalia; order Artiodactyla; family Bovidae; genus Oryx; species Oryx dammah. The sequence continues at coordinate 43,836,697 of NW_024070209.1, read as the reverse complement.
GGCCTCCTGGGAACCTCCTGGGCCTCACATGGAGGTCAAGGGTGTTGGAGGAAGCTCGGGCGAGGGGGTGCTGGGCGCGAAGCAGTCAAGCTCTCCTCTTCAGAACAGTGCTGGGCTCCGAGGGCGCAGCAGACCAGGAGCAGGGCCCGGGGTGAAGGTGTTCCTGGAGGCCAGAGATGGCATGCTTCCTCTCACCCTCGTCCAGGGGCTGAGTCGGGGTCAGGGGGCAGCACTGGCAGGGGGCAGCCGCTCAGGAAGTGTCCTGGCTCTTCAGCCACCAGGGCTGGCTGCTGCTTGGGCTGTGAATCCTGTTGGCAGGACCCACCTCCAGGGGCATCCCAGGGGCCCCATCCCACCTGGTGGAGGGCTCTCCGGAAACTCCAAGAGGTTTCTGGCTCACTGATGCTGCCAGGTGGGCAGTGCCAAGATGTGAGCATCACAGGCACCTGCCAGCCTCAGGGGTTGGACAGCTGAGGACATGAGTGAGATCATAGAAGCCACTTTCCTGTGACCCCCACGACAAGACTGGGAGGAACTGGTGGTCAGGGAGAGGCCGAGGCTGGACACTCTTGAGAGGGACCCCAGAGAGATGGAGGGTGAGGGGCTGAACGGGATGCAGGCAGGAGGGGCCCACTGGGGGCATTCACATCACATCTTGGTGAGACCTGAGGACTCTGACAGGTAAGCGGCCTCCAGTAGGTCGCCAGGTGGCAGGCAGTGTCCACGTTGTCTCGTGACATAGGAATCACATTTGTGGAAACACCTGTGTGTGATCGTCTTGTGGTCTAAGGCCTCCCCTTCTCTGCTGGAGGCTGTTCCCTCAGGGGCCTCCTGACTGCACCTCCAGACTTGCCTCTCAGGACAGACACAGGGCCCCAGCTTCTGCTTCTCATTCAGCCTGTGGGACATGGATGCATCAGGTGGCCATTGGGTGCTCGTCAGAGGATGTGGGTGCAACACCTGCCATCGTCTCTTCCGAGGCTAACAGAGGTCAAGGTTGACGGGCTCTCACATGCAAGCAGGAGTTTCAGGGGCAGGTCGGGCTTGAGTGGACAACATAGGAGGCAGCAGGGGAAGGCCACCGAGTGGGCAGGGGCTGGAGAAACCCACATGGAGGACCAAGGGGCCACAGAAGGTCCAGCCCATCAGGCCTCCCCAGGGGAAGCTGACAAAGAAGCTGGTTATTAAAGATTAAAATAAGTGCCCTAGCTTCATTTGTCCATTTTAATTGAAATAATACTGAGAAAACATATTCTTGCACACATGGAATAAATGTAATGCCTGAAGTGTGCGTTAACTTTTGGCCCCTTGTGGCTTTGGTACCAAAGGACCCTTGCTAACACAGGCAAGCACATCACACAGTCTCAATTCCTGCTGGGCCTTAGCTCTTTAGAACTCAGGGAGTCAGGAAGAGCAACGAAACCGTATTCTGGTTCTGTTCACGTCTCTCTCTTTCTATGTTGCTCAGCTTTTCCTGTTTGCTTTTATTTTCCTACATATAGACCAGCGACCATGGTAATTGTCTCCGAGGTGCTGTGCACAGCCATAGCCTCAGAAGGTCCCTAAGTTCACACCAGCATTGCCACTGATTGTCAACCCCAGTTTGGGCTTCTTAGAAGGAGCCTGTGTGTGTGTGCGTGCAGTGATGGAAGTGGGGCTGGACCTGGAGCAGGAAGCTCATGAGTTGAATGTGGCCAGAATTTATCCAGCCAGAAAGTTCAGCAGGAGGGCAGTTATGCTGTGCAAACCTCCTGCTGTAAGACCTGTGCTCACAGAGTTCTATTCATTTGTTTCACTTAATGCCTCACAGCTGAAAGGATCTTATAACAACTGATGAGCCTGGTGAAGCTTTTAAAAAAGTCTCTACTTTATTGCCTTACCACAATCAAGGGAAAGCATTTCCAGGGTAAAATCAGGAAGGTTGCTTTAACTAAAATACATTGCTTCAGACTACAAAGAGAAGGAAATGGCAACCCACTCCAGCGTTCTTGCCTGGAGAATCCCCGGGACGGGGGAGCCTGGTGGGCTGCTGTCTATGGGGTCACACAGAGTCTGACATGACTAAAGTGACTTAGCAGCAGCAGCAGACTACAAAAGGCAAGTTTTTCTAGGATGCTTGGGCGTACGTGTGTGCTAAGTCACGTCAGCCATGTCTGATTCTTTGTGATCCCATGGACTGTAGTCAACCAGGTTCTCTGTCCATGGGATTCTTCAGACAAGAGTATTGGAGTCCCCAAGAGTGCTCATATAAACACGAAATTTTGTTGAAACATAATAGCTGCTCTGTAGCACTTAAACATGCAGGTCATCTGTCCACATTCATCTGTCCATCCATCCATCCACCCGTGCAGGGCTTATTGAGCATCTCCTCTAGGCTGAACCACAAACTGACGCGATGCCGACAGGGGTACGCGTGTGCTCAGTCGCTTGGTCATGCCCACTCTCTGCAGCCCCGAGGGCTGTAGCCCCCCAGGCTCCTCTGTCCATCGGATTCTCCAGGCAAGAATATTGGAGTGGCTTGCCATGTCCTCCTCCAGGGCACCTCCCTGATGCAAGGACTGAACCCACATCTCTTGTGTCTCCTGTATCTGGCAGATGGGTTCTTTACCTGGGAAGATCCTCCCCGCCAGATGATGCCCCACAATTTGGTTGACCGTGAGATAAACACTGAGGTAGGGGATAAGCAACAAACAAACAACAACAAACTGTGGGAAATTCTTCGAGAGATGGGAATACCAGACCACCTGACCTGCCTCCTGAAAACCTGTATGCAGGTCAACAGTTAGAACCAGATATGGAACAACAGACTGGTTCCAAATTGGGAAACGAGTATGTCAAGCTTGTATATTGTCACCCTGCTTATTTAACTTATATGCAGAATACATCATGGGAAATGCCAGGCTGGATGAAGCACAAACTGGAATCAAGATTGCCCGGAGAAATACCAACAACCTCAGATATGCAAATGACACCCTTATGGCAGAAAGCAAAGAGGAACTAAAGAGCCTCTTGAGGACGGTGAAAAAGGAGAGAGAAAAAACTGGCTTAGAACTCAACATTGAAAAAACTAAGATCATCGCATCCGGATCCATCACTTCATGGCAACTAAATGGGAAAAAACTGGAAACAGTGGCAGACTTTATTTTCTTGGGCTCCAAAATCACTGTGGGCAGTGACTGGAGCCATGAAATTAAAAGACACTTGTTCCTTGGAAGGAAAGCTATGACAAACTTAGGCAGCGTATTCAAAAGCAGAGACATCCCTTTGCTGACAAAGGTCCATATAGTCAAAGCTGTGGTTTTTCCAACAGTCATGTACAGATTTGAGAGTTGGATCATAAAGAAGGCTGAACAGCGAAGAACTGATGTTTTCAAACTGTGGTGCTGGAGAAGACTTTTAAGAGTCCCTTAGACAGCAAGGAAATCAAACCAGTCAATCCTAAAGGAAATCAACCCTGAATATTCATTGGAAGGACTGAGGCTGAAGCTCCAATACTTCAGCCACCTAATGGGAAGAGCCAACTCATTGGAAAAGACCCTGATGCTGGGAAAGATTGAAGGCAGGAGGAGAAGGGGGTGACAGAAGATGAGATGGTTTGATGGACATGAGTTTGAGCAAGCTCTGGGAGATGGTGAAGGACAGGGAAGCCTGGCGCGCTGCAGTCCATGGGGTTGCAGAGAGTCAGACAGGACTTAGCAACTGAACAACAACAACGGGAGTAAGTTGTGGGTGCTGTTGGGTATCGTGTGTGGAGAGATCAGAAAGGCTGCCCTGAACGCAGAGAAGGGTGGACGCCCGCAAAGGCAGAAAGCAAGGAGGAGGGCCTGCAGCTCTGGGTCGGTACTCGCCTCCTGTCTTAGCAGTGGACTGTGAGCCATCTCCTGCACTGTGTTTCAGAAGTGGTAGTGCTCTCGCTCTATGCCCAGGGACCCCTGTGCAGGTCTTCCCCCAGCTCACTGTCCTCCGTCCTTTGCTTAACAATGTTGGGAAGATGACCCTCCCAGCCCACCCTTCCCCCACCCCCAACAAGCCACCCCATGCCCGCCCCTGCCAGTCCAGCTTCTGCTGTGCCTGGACCCCTGGAAGGTGGTCCTTGGCCACAGCAGTTCAGTTCAACAGCACAACCAAATCAAGGATCCAGTAGACCATTTGTGGACACAGACCCTGGAATCCCAACCACACCAGCCAAATGAGAGACACTAATTTGATGTAAGAGACCCGTTAAGTAGAGGAAGTTGAAGGAAACAATCCATTGGCACCAGAATCATCAGCTTCTAAATCAGCACCAGCGGGAGTCAGCAAGAAGGAGCTGAACCACTGCTGTTACTATCACCCTGAGGGAACCTCAGCTGGCTCCCAGTCCAGGATGTTATCCTGGTAAATCAGGCAGCTCCCATCTGGGTGGCAGAAGCCTCCGGGGTCTCCTGACAGTGGCCTGAAGGTGAGGGGGCGGCGAAGGCAGGGCCCAGACACCCGTATGTCCAGCCCGCTGCCCTGGTGCCTCCCTTTGAGACCTGGAGCCCAGACAACGAAGAGGGGTTCCTAGTGCACGGAGAGGTAGAGGTGTGCACTCGGGCTCTCAAGATCCCCAGGCTTCACCAAGTGGAGGGGAGGCAGTCAGGGCCCCCAGTCACCAAGTGTGGGCCCCGCATGCACAAGAACAGTGGAGGCAGGGTTAGAAATGATCCGACTCTCGTGTGCGGTCAGAACAGTGGCTGATAGTTCTGGTTCACAGCACTGACTCTTATGTTATTGTTGAGACTGCACTTTAAAAAGCAAGCAGCTTTATGGGGTGCAATTAACTCACAGCAAATCCCACTCGTTTCCAGCGTGCAGGTGGCGAGTTGGATGGTCTGCACCACACAGCCTCTACCCAAGCACACAGAACCTCCACCTGTGGGAGGCCTTCCCGCACCCCTTCCTTACTGTGCCCCTTCATCACAGTGCCCCTTCATCACAGTGCCCCTTCATCATCTAGCCCCTTCCTCACCGTGTCCATGGCCTGTTGGTCACTGCAGATATGCAATTGTGGGCTCTGGCTCCCCAAGCAACCCCGCAGCCATCCCCACACCGGCCATGAGCCAGAGAAGGGAAGGCTGGCAGGAGGGAAACGTCAGGGAAGCCCGAGGACATTTCCCAGGCTCCCTGGACAGACGGTGAGTGCAGAGAGCCCTGCTCCAGCATAACTCCCTCAACAGGGCCCTGCGTCCTAAGCCGTCTGGGGCCCTCACCCAGCAGGGGGACGAACGCGTGTCTGGCAGGGAAGCAAGCCCGGCCTGCAGGGTGGGCAGTCTGGTCCCAGCGGGCGAGGGCACTGTGGGGATGTTTCTCTCCTTGGAGAATGGAGGTTCTGGTGATGGGAAGCCGCAGCCCCGTAAGCCGGCAGCTGGCGGAAACCACAAGGGCAAAAAGAAACCTCTGCGGGTTTCCTCAGGCACCTGTGTTTGGGGACTGGAGCCTTTGTGCAGGGTGAGTGGAGGGCCAAGTGGTCCGGACTCAGCCTCACTTGTGCACTCGCTTCATTTCACCCCCCAGAGTCGGAATTTGGCACTTAAGGGACCCCACTTGACTCACTGAGCCAGTGGAGGCTCAGAGAGGTTGAGCAGCTTGCCCGAGGTCACACAGACAGAGGTGGCAGAGCCGCAGCCCACCAAACCAGGTCTGTTTCTCTTTCTGCCAGGGGTCCTGGGGGCACAGGGAGGGGCTGGGGTGGCTGGAGCAGGGTAGGTCCGAGGGCCAAGTCAGTTCAATGTAGACTTGGTTTCACCTAACTTCTGAGGTCCTATGAGAGCCAGATAGCTGTCCCCGGGGCCAGATGAGGCTTAGAGGTTGGGGTGGTGGAGTCGGCATCCCCCTGCCTCCCTTGGTGGGTCTTTGCCGTGACCCTCCCCACCCCCAGCCCTTTGAAGATTCGGGAGTGTTTGGTCCCAGTGTATCTTAGTCCCTCTTGTTCGGACGAGGCACCAGTTCCCCTGATGCCTGACACCCGGGACTCCCAAGACCCCTGAGGATGAAGGGGCGAGAGGACCCCCAGCAGGTGGGTGGTATTTGCTTGTTTGCTGTGAGCATCCTTGTCTCAGTCCAGCCGCTGTGAACACGTGGGTGCAGCCGGGCTGGGGGCAGAGGTGGATGGTGCCAGGGCAGGTGGGGGTAGTGCTGGAGGGGAGGTGCCCTCACATCTAGTCTGGCTGCCCCCGCGTCGAGTCCCAGCATGAAGCCAGGAGCTTGTAAACTTGTTTCCTTCCTGTCAGACTCAGGGGCTTGTTCTACCAGTTTGAGAACAGTCATTTTTCATACTCTTGCCGTTGTTCAGGGATGGGCGCTGGAGAAGGTGACCTGGTGAAGCTTCCCCTGGGTCAGCCAGGAGTCCCCTAAGGCTGCGGGGATGGAGGGAGGTCACAGCCTCATAGGCCAAGCCAGAGCCCCCTGTCCCCATCTGGCTCATCCCTGTGGGCTTAAGCTACAATGTGAAACAGAGTTGCTTGCAATTTCCCCATGTGTATGCATGTCCCAGCCTGCCCTTGCTCCAAGGAGAGGAGCTGGGTCAGTGTCCTAGTCTTGACAGTCCTTTTAGAGACTCTGGAGGTGGTGGCATTGCCGACTGAGATAGGCAGCCGCTCGCGGGGATGTGAGGAGCTGCCCCAGGCATGGGGGGACTGCCGCCGTGCACCCCGATTCTGAGTAGAACAGCCTTGGCTTCCTTGGCTGATGCCGCAGGAGCCCGAGTCCTGCTGGGGCGTCTGTCCAGTCTGTCAATCTGTCTGGTGCTGCTGTCTCGTCGCCACCCAGCACGTCCTTCCTCTGAGGCCACAGTCATGGTCTCAGCTCATCCAGGCCGAGTGGGACCAGCAGGCACTCTGTCCCCTGCAGGCAGCTGTACTCAGAGCAGCCTGGCAGAGACCTGCGGCCTGGCGCGAACGTCTTCCCCTCAGGTCTGAGCCGGGGGCACGGGGGTTCCCACCTGCCTCTCCTCAGGGCCTTGCGTGGGGTGGATGTACGTGGAAGGGTTTTAAACTTGGAACCCATAGGGACTGAGGTTACCTGGGGACACCCGGGCAGTTACTATCCAGCCACAGCGAGCAAACCCGCCTCTGCTCTGAAGGAGTGTGTTTGCTTTGAGGAAACTTAAGTGACCACGAGGATCTCGGTTACAGGGCCCACTCTACTGCCTCTTGGTTGGCTTGTTTGGCTGTACCACGTGGCATGGGCGATCCTAGTTCCCCCGAGCAGGAATGGAATGGAATCCATCCCCCTTCTGGTGGAGCTCAGAGTCTTACGCATAGGACCACCAGGGATGCCCACATACTTCTCTCTCTACCCTAATGTGGCTATTACTCCCTCTGTGGGTGAGGTGGGGGTTCCTTCAAAGCAAACTATCCCTGTGCGGGAAGGATTTGGGTCCCAAGTGTGGCTCCATCATTTACAAGCTGTGGGACTCTGGGCAGATAATTTAATCATTTCTGCACCGTGGTTGGCTCATTAGTAAAACTATGATATGAATAGGACGCACTCAGAATGCAAGGATTAAAGTGCTTACAACAGTGCTTGGTGCCCAGTAAATGCTAATGAATGCAGGCTATTTGCAATTTGGGGAATTGTTTCCAATTATGAAAAAATTAGAAAATAAAAGAAACATACAAAGAGGAAATAAAAATCATAAATCACCCATTTTGGTGCATTGTCTTCGTGCTTTACTTGTACAGACATAGATATCTTTGAATTGCAGTTAGGATAGCAGCGTTTACATGCTGCTCATGGTTTATCTTCTTCCTTCCCTGTGGCCTTAATTAGTCTCAGATCACATTCTTTTTAATGGATCTGAACTATTTCACAGTACGGATGTGCCATAATTAAATCAGCCAGGGCCCTAGTATCTGACCTTCAGGTTGGCTCCCAATTGTCACTATTATAAGTACTGTGCAGTGATCATTGTTATGCCTGTTTGATGATGTCTTCGTAAACTTCAGAAAGTGAAGTTATGAGGGTTGAAGGGCAGGAGAAGGTGTGTGAGGAACACCTGCACTGGCACTGGTCCTTTACACCCAGACGTGACTTTTGGTTTAGTTTCAGGTGAGAACGAAGCCTGGTTGTGAATACTGGGTGTTCCCGCTGCACTGAGATCACCCTGTCCTCAGCCAGTCCTCTGCCTACTGCCTGCCGGCCGTGCACCCAGCCATTCAGATGTGAGGGCTCAGACACCTGCCAGCCCCCCTGGGCAGCCTGGGGCCGGTGGGGGCTGGATGCTCATACTCCCTCATAGACCCATGAGGAGGGCACCTGCCTGACTGCTTCCTGTCTGGTATCACCAGAATTTGCTGAAAATCTTTGGTTTATGGGGTTTCCCAGGTGGTGCTAGTGGTGAAGAGTCCACCTGCCAATGCAGGAGGCATAAGAGACTTGGGTTTGATCCCTGGGTCGGGAAGATCCCCTGGAGGGCAGGACAACCCACTCCAGTATTCTTGCCTGGAGAATCCCATGGACAAAGGAGGCTGGTAGGCTACTGCCCATGGTGTCACAGAGCTAGACACGACTGGAGCGGCTGATGCGCTTTGTTTACGACTTGTTTTGGGTTTTCCTTCTCGTCTGGACTTCTGCAGTTGGGACCTGAAGAAATGGGTCACTTGTGAACTGTGTGACTCAGCCCAGGTCCCCACAACCCACAGGCCCTGGTTCCTCCAGCTGTGCTGAGAGCCTGGCCTGTGGCAGGGTGCTGCTGGTGGGCTCCCAGTGGCTGCTGACCATGGCTCCATGAGCCGGGTGGAAGCCATGTTCTTTGTTTATGGGCAGAGGGGTCCCTTTCAAGCTGTCTTCTGGGAGCCAGAGGTCTGAGTCCCCAGGCTGGCATGTCGGGGTCACGGCAGGGCCTTGGTGATACCTGGAGGTCATCTCGTCTCCTAACAACAGTCATCCAACCAGGGCTCTAAATAGAACCCCCCCCCATCCTGCCCCCACCATGGGCTCCATGACTCCACCAGGCCTCCAAGGCCACTGCCTTCCGACTGAAGTTCCCTGACTCCAAGCCTCGGGGCCACAGCCCCACACACCTGGACGACTTGAGCTGAGTGAGGAGACATGCACCTGCCTCCAAGTGCATTTAAAGCCTGATTGTAGGGGCATTAAAAACCGTTTGACGCCCAGCTGTGTCCCTCAGCAGATCTGCCAGGGAGGCTGGGGAGGAGGGACCTGCGTTTTCTGACGTGGGATGCTGGTTTTCCGCTCTCCTCTCTCGGGTGCAGCTGTGACTTGGCCGCATCTGCATTGAGCTCAATATTATGTCTTTGTAACATTTTTGATCTTCATTAATTATAGCTCAGGAAAGCTGACAAAGGCAACCTGTCTCTTTAATGTAAACAAGATTAATTGCACGGTTCCTGCAGAAAGTGAACTACCAGCAGTTTAACAAAAAATATTTGTCTTCAGAGCAGCCTTTGGATGAAAAAAGAGAAAAAAAAAGATGAGAACTGTTGCAGGAAGTGCCGAAGCTGCCAAGTGAGCGTGCCCGCAAGCCTCGCCCTCATTATGAGCCTAAAGCGCACACGCCCGCACTTTCATCCTCCTCCAGGCCCCGGACGAGGCCCCGCACATGGCCGTGGCTCTGCAGCCTGGAATGCGGCCTGGTTGTTTGAAGATGGGGTTTACACCCAACACCTTTCCTCAAGCACCTCGTCCAGACTCGCCTGCTCTCGCATCAGCCGCAGACCGACAGCCTGGGTGCTTCATCTTATAACGACCACATAATCCAAGATAAACACACATGGGATCGCTATCACTTTCATTAATAACTGTGAAATGTTCCTTCCTTCAGCAGGTACAAAACCCAAACCAGCAAATGCGCTCCGTGGGCCGAGGCTGAGGCTCATGGGGGCGAGGGTGCACCCAGGGCTGGGGGCACGGGGGCAGCCAGAGGACATCTCTTGGATGCTCTGTGGCTCCAGGACCCTGGCTGGGAGGTAGAGGGCTGAACCGGGCACATCCCTCTCAGCTCATCACCCTCCAGCCAAGAGGCTCCTGGAGTCCACCCCCGGGGCCCTCAGCTGCCTTCTGCTGGAAGCCTCGGGATAGAGCCCTAGATGAAGGCTGTTGACCCAGATGCTGCGAGCTTCAGGCCAATCAGAAAGACCAGTGGGGTGGGGGTGGCAGTGCAGACTCATGGCTGAGAGAAGGCAGAGGGCTGAGGGCAAGACGACGCTGATGAACTCCCACCCCATCCCAGGAAGCGCCTCTGGCTGGACAGCGGACACTAAGCTCAGAAAGTGGGAGAAGCAGCAGAGGCTGCGCCCAGCCATGGAGTCCTGGCTGAGAACGTGCTGGACTCAGGCCTAATGGAGTGTGTGTTGGGGTGGGGGGTATGGGGGGTATGCAGCCAGGCCAGCAAGGGCATCTGGAGACCGTGTCTGGGCGGACAGGCCCTGGTCGGGCCCTGGTCTGTGGTCCCGGCCCCCACGTGGCCAGCGGGTGAAGCAGCAGGCACCCTGGGGCTGGGCTTGGGGTTGGCTCATGCTTTCCCAGGGAGGAGGGGCTGAGGGGGAAGCGGGACTTTCCAAGTTTAGACACCAGTCTGGAAAGGGGACACCAGACTGCCCATGGGCAGAGGTGAGGAGAGTCCAGGAAGGTGGCCCGGGTGAGAGTAGCTAGGCGAGTGGTCACCGCGTGGCCATGGGGGGGCCTCTAGATTGTCACAACCAGAGTGTTGCATTGCTCAGTTTTCTGCTTTTCTGGGATAAAATGACTCAAGCTATGAGATTTCCAGGGACCCTGGTTCCAAGGAAGTCACTGGGTCGAGGGCCCTCTGGGAACTTGGCCCTGGAAGTGCAGGAGTGTGCGGGTGAGGCTGTACCCACTGTGTTCTGTGTGGTCATGAAAGCCTGGCACAGAGGGCAAGGGAAATGGGGACCACTCGGGCAGAGAGGGGACATCCAGCGGCTGAGAGTCAGGCTTTCCTGCAGGCCCCCGCCCGGGGTGCAGGCCCTTACAGCACCTGCTCACAACGTCTTCGTGAGATTAGAGACTGAGCTGTGGCTAGCAGGGCTCCTCCGCTCCACGTGGGCCCACATGCTGTGTCTCGCTCCCAGGAAGGATGCCAGTCTGCCCCGTGAACTGATTCCACACAGCACTCGCGGAGGGGCAGGCAGCCAAGGATGCTCTGCCCCAGGGAGCAGACGGGGGGTTTCACTGGTGTGTGTGTGGGGGGAGGGGTGGGTCTCCTAATCCCTCGGAACTGAGCGTGGGCCCACTGCTTCCATGAGAGGTCCTTGTGCTGGGGACGGACCAGGGGAGGGGCCCTGTGTCAAGGGCACTGGGTCAGATCTAACATTCCAAGCTGATGTTTGGAAGAAGGACCACAGCTGTGTTCCGGGTTGGGGTTGGGGAGAAGGCAGGAGGAGGGGAGCAGCCTCGAGGTGGGCCTTCCTCCGCCCGCCCTTCTCAAGTCCAGCAGTTTGTAAAACCCCAGAGAGGTTTTCCTCCCCGTGCCGACTCTTCCCACAGAGCACAGAAGGGAAACCCACAGAGATGATAGGTGGAAAGGTGAACTTGCCAGGGGCTGCGTGGGTCGCGTCCGGACCATCCCCCACCTCTGCTTGGGGCCTTGGTGTGGCTGCCAGCACTCTGCCCACCCTGGGGGAGCTGTACTCCCATCACATTTTACCTCTTAACCCAAGTTCTTGTGAAAACCTCATGAAACAGGTGCTATTCTGTTGTGTGCACCTTATGGATAAGCCAGCAGTAAAGGAGGTCAGGTCACCGTCTACATTCACACAACCAGTAAGTGATGAAGCTTAACCCAGAGCTCCCACCCAAGGCCCACACCCTCCCTGCAGCCACCACCCCGCCTCCCCACCTGACATAACATCACCGCACATATGTCCAGGCTAACGTGCTACCAACTCGTCCAAGAGACGGGGCAGACACTGACTGCAAATCAGTTCCAAGACCCTCTGTCTTTACAGTCATGATGAAGACACCCCAACATAGTTCTAGGGTAAGGAAGTTTCCACCCGGGATGCCGAGCAGAGCGGACACCTTGTCCTTCCTCCTGCAGTGGTTTCTGCAGCAGCAACCCATCAAGCAGAACCAAATGCTGCAGCTACAGTGGCCAGTCCACAGGCCAACGTCCAGCCCGGAAGATCCCCAGGCCCTCAGAGCTCTAACTTAGGCCCCCAGGACACATACACAGAGATGCTGCTGAGTTTGGGAAACTGCCCCAGGTGGCTTTAAGTTGTGTCTTTATTTGAAATTTGGGCAAATGGGAAGTGCCCAAATCAGCAGAGAGACCTTCAGGATCTCCAGGTTCATTCAAGGGGATGTTTGTAGGCGCTATGAGAAATATTCAGTGTGCTCTTAAAGGCCACTCACAATCTGCTCCTAGGCTGCCCAGGGCAGACATGCTTAACTTTTTAAAGATTTTCATTATAGGAATTACAAGGGACATTTAAAAAGCTAAGTGTTTTGATATACGTATACCCACGGCTGACTCATGTTGATGTACGGCAGAAAGACAACATGGTAAAACAATTATCCTCCAATTAAAAATAAATAAAAAACTTCACTGTTTTGTTTTGAGATAATTGTAGACTCGCCCGCAGTTGTGAGAAATAACGGACAGACCCACATGCTCTCACCCCAGTGGTCTCCTTGTGCAAGTCTGTAGTCAAGTGTCTCCCAGGGTCGGGGTACAGAAGAGCTATGAGAGAACTTTTCTAGAGGTTCTTCATAACACTCTGTGGATGGTGAGAATGAGTTGCCATTTCAGCAGAAGAATGAACCTGGGCTCTTGGGATGTTGTGATCGGTGCAGGGCGATTCCCAGGCCCTGCCACGGGGGTGCCTGTTCCCAACCTGCCACCTGCAAACAGGGGGCCCTTCATTCAGTTCTGCCTGAAAAGACGTGGGCAAAAGGCAGATGGAAGGAGGCCTGCACTGGCTGGACTAGCCGCAGGCTGGGCACAGCCGAGTCCAGCCCCACTCCAGCCCTGGCTGGTCCTGCGCTTGCCTCCCCACTGCTTTCTCGCCACAGGCTGGGGTGGCTGAGCCTGGCCTTGTCCAGCACAACAGCCACTCTCCACACGGCCACTGAGCACTTGAGCACGGCTGGTGCGATCGGGAAACAGCCTTTGATGTTGTTGTTCAGTCGCCAAGTCGTATCCAACTATTTGCAACCCCATGGGCTGCAGCACGCCAGGCTTCCCTGTCCCTCACCATCTCCTGGAGCCTTGGATGTTAATTAGCTTTGCTGCTAAGTCACTACAGTCGTGTCCAACTCTGTGCGACCCCATAGACAGCAGCCCACCAGGCTCCCCCGTCCCTGGGATTCTCCAGGCAAGAACACTGGAGTGGGCTGCCATTTCCTTCTCCAATGCATGAAAGTGAAAAGTGAAAGTGAAGTCGCTCAGTCACTGCAAATTAGCTTTAGTCACTGTAAATGAACAGTCCGCTTTGGCTAGTGGCAACCCCACCAAGCGGACGGAAGACAGCCCTTCAGTCTCTCTGCCTCCCAGATGTTTTGATTAAGCCTCTGGACTTGTCCAGTAGGCCATCTACCTCCCTGTCAGATGGGCCAGGAGCTTCAGTCCCCAGGAAGCCAAGGCTCCAAGTGGGCCATGACTTTTCTGTGGGCCCATTGGTGATATTGTACCCCAGCTGGATGCACGCCCAGGTCACATGACCAACCCACCACCAACTCCCTCATCCTTCCCCTAAACGGAGTGTGAAACCCAAAGTATGGGAAACGGAAGTTCATATTCTAAACAGCAAGGCAGACACTTTTTTGGGGGAAAAAAATCCCATGGTAACCAGAGCCTGAAACGAGGACAATTTTTTGACAAGTAAGAGACTCCTATTTAAAGAACCAAGTTTCTAGGAACAAAAGGAACAGCAAATAGCAAACAAAGTCTAGGAAGAAAAAAGCGACGAAACAAATCCAGACGAGAGCTCAGAAAACTCTGGACTTGATGCCGTTTGTCAGGTGAACCCACTGCCATGGGGGCGGGGGATGTCCCTGCCCGGGGTTGGGGCTTCTCTGGGGAGACCCAGTCCTCCATCAAAGCCCCAAACTGCAGCCAACCCCATGTACCAGGGAGCATCACAAAAACACATTTAGCAGCATGTTTAGACTAAGCGATAACTCATTCATTCTAATTAAATCCTACAAAGTTCAGCTTAGTATTTAAAATGTATTTTTTCCCCACAGTCTGAGGCTTTTTGTCCTCAGTTACACAGCCTGCTTGTTTTGCACTAACTTCCTAAAAGCTTGCTGCTTATTTCATATTCCCCTGGAGAGTTAAAATTTGTGTCTCATGGTGGGGGGGGTTGGTGGGGGGGTTAGTTTTCCTGTGTCCCCAAGGTCACGGTTCTGTCCTTTAATAACTACAAATGTCCCAGAGGGACTGCGACCAAGGAAGACCTGTGGGCCTCACCCTGCAGCCCAGCTCTGGTCCCAACAGTCGCAGAGGGACATGGGTTCCCTCTTATCTTGGCTGGTGTTCCCCTTGTCTGTGTTCCCCTTCATCCTCCACTAGGCACCATGGCAGAGCATGGCCTCTGCAGATCCCAGGGTTTATGGTAACAGGTTGATGTCAGAGGGGGTGGCAAGAGCAAGGCCGGGATTTTATTCACATCACACGTCAAATTCAATATCGGCCTTTTGTGTCTCTCAGCCCAGCACCAGCCCCTCTCCCAACCTGTGCCTCTGTACCCCCTCGCCCCTACCCCCAGGCAAAGGTTTGTTTCCTAAAAACTGGGAAAACCTGGCAGCCTGGTACTGGCAGCCTCAGACCAGTGCTAATTACATTGGGCTATAAAACTCAGGCTCAGGTCACTTATCTGTGCATAATGCTGGGACCCACCATGTACACCAGAAGTGTCACCTGAGCCGCAGATGGACGGGGTTCTGGCTATCAACACACCGAGGGTTCCCATCAGGCTACTTGCAGGAATCCTCTCCATTTCCTCTGTTCTGCCCCCACTTCTACCTCATGCATGTTTAGAATTATTCATTTGTTTTTGGCTGTGCTGGGTCATCATTGCTATGCAAACTTTCTCTGGTTGTGATAAAGGGGTGCGGAGCACAGGCTCTAGGCACGTGGGCTTCAGAAGTTGCAGCAAGCCATTGAAGGCTCATAGTTACAGCTCCTGGGCCCTAGACCACGGGCTCAGTAGTTGTGGCACATGGGCTTAGTTGCTCTGAGGCAGTGTGGGATCTTCCTGGACCAGGGATTGAACCCATGTCCCCTGCAGGGTCTTCCCTGGTGGTTCAGCTGGTAAAGAACATGCCAGCCAATGCAAGAGGTGCAAGAGATGTGGGTTCAATTCCTGGGTAGGAAGATCTGCTGGAGAAGGGAATGGTAACGCACTCCAGTATTCTTGCCTGGAAGATCCCATGGACAGAGGAGCCTGGTGGGCTACAGTCCATGGGGTCACAAAGAGTCAGACACGACTGAGCGGGCACACACATGCCCCTGGTTGGCAGGTGGATTCTTATCCACTGTGCCACCAAGAGAGTCCCCATCTCATGTATTAAATTTCAAGAATTCAAAGATGTATCCACATCGAAATGTCTTTGTCATCTCTGTTATTAATATTTTTTGTTGGATGATCTTTCAAATGAACTTTCAGACCTCAGGACAAGCTCATCCCCGGTTGCACCCCCTGGACGACCCTTTGTGGGTCCCAGGGAGTCCAATGTCCAGCCTCTCTCCGGGTCCCTGTGGAGCCAGAGCCTTGACCTCAGGACACCAGTTGTAGCAGAGCTCAGCACTGCCATCTCTGGTCCATTCCTGCAGAGGGACTCATTTCTCCAGGAGGCGCTGGCCCGACACTTTATGGTGAGGCGTCAGCTTGGCAGGCTCTGTCCGTGGGCAGGTGCTTGGGGGTCCTTCCTACCCCTGTGCTGGAGAGGGGCTACAGAGCAGGAGCCCAGGAGCCCACGCAGCACAGCTCCTCGCCCCCCGCCCACCCCAGGGTCAGGCCACAGAGAGGTGCCAGGCAGGACCATTTCATCAGTGCTGAGCAGATACCAGCCAGTCCCATAGGTCTGAGACCCAGTCCGTGCCATAGTCAGTTGTGGGTTCATATTTCACAGAGAAAACCAGGGGGTGGGGATTAAGAATATCAAAGGTAGACTTTGCTTTTGTTCAGGACTCAGTGCTGCCTGAGGCTGCGGTGAACATGCTGGGGGCCAGCACACAAGGGTCTGCTGGCCGGGAGGGTAGGGATGGGGGCGGGGGGTTGCGGGGAGGGGCCTGCTGTTCTCTGGTCTTCAAAGTTAGTGTTTATGGGTTTATTGCTTGTCTTTTCATCCTTTTTTTTACTATCAAAGAGGCTTATTACAGTCCTGAGCGACAAGTGACTTCCTGATTTTTCCGCCAAACAAGGTGGTTATAAAAGTTGAAAAGGATTAGGCGCTGAGGGTGCAGCAAAAGTGTCTGTAGACGAAGTCGTGCTTTTGATCCTGTAATTGCCTCAATTTTACTTCAAACCAACTTCCTCCCCCCTTTTCCTCAAGGCTTCCAAGGACACAGACACTGGGGAAAACTGTGGATTTCTGTTTTTTCGAAGGTTTTATGTGCAGATTTTCTAGGAGGTAACTTAAGAGCCCAAGGGATAAATTCTCTCCATGGAAGCATGTGAGCTAGCGCAGCGACTTCCCTGAGTCAAAGGATGGAGACAGAGATGAGTGAGATGGAGTCCCGTCAGAGGAGCCCGCCTGGCAAGTAGAGTGTGCACAGTGGCTCCCACGTGGGGCGAATGTACGGGAGGCTGGGGGCAGCCCTGAGCCCCACATGCGGAGCATCCCAGGTTTGGGTAGAGAGGCCCCAGCCCGGCTTTCTGTCCCTGGGCATCGTACCGAGTGCCCAAGGGAACATCCCCTCTGGATCCCAGGAACCAGCATGGGGGCAAAGCTTCAGTTGGCGTCACGGAAACACAGGTGTCCCGGGTCATAGCAACTATGTATTTATGGGTCAGGGACTTCACCCCATGCTGGGTGACCCTAAAGCCTGATATTCTGGGTGTTTATCGAAATACCAGCTTTTTAAAGAACACTGAACTCACGATGTGGGAGGGCCTGAAGTGCCAGAGCAACCCAGACTCCAGCTCTGGACACAGCAGTGGACTGAGAGGCTCCCGCTCAGGCTGGTATTCAGGCCACATCACCTCCAAGTGGGCCCCTGGGCCTCAGCTTCCTGAAGGTTAGGGCCTGAGCCCATGCTCTGCTCAGCATGTGTCTGTAGACCAGCCATCCCAGCATCACCCTTTAGCAGGGTGAATACCCCCAGGGCCTGATTCAGAATCTGCCTTTTGATCAAGTTCCCAGGTGACTCAGAGGCACAGGGACACCCGAGGTGGAATGGACTTGACCCGGGGCACCAAGCTGTTTTCCAGGGCAGGTCCCCAGTGTTAGACTGAGAAAGCACCATGTGTGTGTGTCCCAGACTCTACCTACTACACTGTGACATACACTATACACACGCACGAGGAAAGTAAAACAGGAAGAGAAAGACAGAAAAGCAGTATTCACCCCCTAACTGTGCAGAAAGCTCTCTGGTTGTTCAAACTCTGAAAGTGGCTTCCCTCATAGCTCAGTCAGTAAAGAATCTGCCTGCAGTGCAGGAGACCTGGGTTCAATTCCTGGGTCGGGAAGGTCCCCTGGAGAAGGAAATGGCAACCCACTCCGGTATTCTTGCCTGGAGAATTCCATGGACAGAGGAGCCCAGCAGGCTACAGTCCACCGAGTCGCAAGAGTCAGACACAACTTAGCAACCAAACCACCGCCACCAACTCTGAAAACCAAGCTTGTAGCGTCATGTGTCGCCTTCAACACATTAAAATAAGTTCAGGAAATGCACTTTGATTTGTTAATGGTTCCAGTAAAAGCAGGCTTATTGAACAATAGAAGTTTCGTCTTGGGAATAGACTACAAGACTGAACAAATAGGAGTAACAGGTTTGCGAATTCTTTTCTTTCTCTGTGGGAATAACTGCTGTTTAGTAAAGCAGATTGACTCATCTGTCTCCTCAGACCAGAGGCCATGGGTTCAGGAACAGGGCATCTGGCCCCGCAGGCCAAGAGCTGCCAAACCAGCGTCTGAACAAAGGGGGGGGTTTTCCCCCTCTGCCATCTCGTGGCTGTGGCAGGACCAGAGTGAGAACTTGATTAAACTGAAAACAAGTGAACTGATGGCACATGGCTGATCTGCCAATGAGTAGTATCTGAGAGCCCTCCAGGAGGGCGAGAAGGGTGGCCAGGGGCAAGGTGGCTGGGGAGGGTGAGTGGGGCTCGGCCTCCAGGGTCCTCAGGACCTGAGCCCCAGCAGTGAGCAGGTGCTGCACCATCCGCCCTGCAGGCAGCCGCTCCTTGACGTACCCAGGTCGCGAGGGTGTGTTTGCAGAGGGCCTGTCAGAATCCCCGGCCACACACAGACCCCAAACACCAGTAGCTGTCTTCCTTGGAGCTGCAAACGTGGCTGCCCTTCATGCTCGTGGTCTGATAGCGTCCTTCAGGGAGGGGCCTGGGCCCTCAGTCCACCCCACCTGCTTCCACGGAGGCCAGCGGGGAGCCAGGGTGCTGGCGTGCGAAGTGACCATTCAGCCACCCTCTTCCTGGGCTGCAGGGTGACAAGCAACCACTGGTAATCCCCAGGTAATAAGGAGGTGGGGGGTCTCACAGTGACACGCATGGGTACACACCACTCCACACACGTGTGCTGAGTCATGGGGCCCCCAAGCTGAGAGCTGTGACTCCCGTTTACAGAGGAAATCAAGGGGGTGAGAAGCCTGCCCAGAGTCCATGTGGGGAGCAGCGGGACACTGGGGTCTCTTCTGAGCCCCAGGCCCTCCCATCACTGCTTGTCGTCCAGGAGCCAGGGAGGCAGCTCAGCTCCCAGAGGTGGGGGAGGGGGGGTGCTCTGCCAATTCCAGGAGGTGGCTCAGGATGGGGGACAGAACTGAGTTTAAAGAAGTGGTTTTCACTAAAACTTCTTACAGACTCAGACGTCTGGGAAAGCAGCAAACACTGCAGAGTTGGGATGTGTCTCATAGCTCGAGTCCCTTCTGTTGAGACCTTCTGTTAGTAGATGTGTTTGTCTCAGCCGACGAGCCAGTGTTGGCGCCTCATGGTTATTACCAATGTCCACCCTTGATCACCTCTCCCTGCTTTTTCCTGTGGTCCCCTAGCTGTTCCAGGACCCCTCCTGGGAGCTCATCTCATCACATCAGCCCTGGGTGCGCTGCATCCCCGGGAGCTCCAGTTCCTTTATCGGAGGCTGGGTCAGCGAGGGGCTGGAAGAGGCCGACCTGCCCATAGCTGACCCAGGGAAGGAGCTCGGCGGGGGGGCAGCTGTGTGGTGACGGGGGGAGTGGACGTTGTCTCTTGCGGGACTGTCCCCACGTTTGCAGGTGGATGAGCCGAGGTGAATGGACACGGCCTGGAGTCCGGCCCAGAGCTCTGCCCAGAGCCTCCTCAAGAGGTCTGGTGGCCTTTCACGTCTGAGTCCTTGAAGAACATGCCCTTTCTGATTATTCTTTTTATTTAAAAAGTTATTTTTTTTGGCTGTGCTGGGTCTCTGTTGCTCTGCGCAGGCTTTCTCTGGTTGTGCCACGTGGAGGCTGTTCTCTAGTTGGGGCGTGTGGGCCCCTCACTGTGGTGGCTTCTCTTGTTGAAGAGCATGCACTCTAGAGCACAGGCTCAGTAGCTATGGGGCACAGGCTTAGCTGGCGCCCAGCATGTGGAATCTTTCTGGACCAGGGATCGAACCTATGTCCTCTGCATTGGCAGGCGGGTTCTTAATGGCCGGGCCACCAGGGAAGTCCTGAAGATTCTTTAAATAGGTGTTACGGTGGGCTCCATGCTTTCTCATGGGAAGACCCTCTCACTAACTCGAGATGTCTGAGCTGAGGGCAGCAGGGCCTTCGGTGTTTGTGAAAGGCCAGGAGGCCTCCCTGGGCTGAGAGGGAGGACCATCTTTTCTTGCTCAGTCTCAATCACACAAGCTAATCACGCTCTCAGCTCTCACTGGATGCAGGCTTCACACTGCACTGCAGGAGTGAATTCTGACCTAGATGGGCTTTAGGGCGTCACAGACCCACACCCTCGAGGAACCTGTTTCATCCAGGACCTCCAGCCGCTGTAGTCCTGTCACCCCGGGCTGCAGAGCACTGTCCTCCCCTCCTGGGGACGGGCGTCTCTGCAGGGCTGCCTGGGGGTCATGACCTCATGTCCAGGGGAGGCCTGCTGGGCTCTGTCTGCTCTGAGAAGAGCTGAGTATCTCCTAGATACACATTACTGGTTTTCAGGGTACAGATGGATCCAGGCAGGGTTTAGGAGGTGTGTTTACGGCCTAAAACACACCCGTCCCAGGGCCAGACACCCCTTACACTTCTGCAGTTCCCAACAGTCACCATCTAAGTGGCCAGGCCTCTTCTGTTGTCGTCGTTCAGTCGCTCAAACATGTCCGGCTCTTTGTAACTCCACAGACTGTGGCCCACCAGGCTCCTCTGTCCATGGGATTCTCCAGGCAAGAACACTGGAGTGGTTGCCATGCCCTCCTCCAGGGGATCTTCCTGACCCAGGAATCAAACCCACATGTCCTGCATTGGCAGGCACGTTCTTTACCCCTGAGCCCCCAGAAAGGCCCAGCTCTCTCCTAAGTCTCATTAAATACAAGAAGGTCATTTTAAAAATCACCAAAAGATCAACTGGCTGGTTCTGGGGTCTTTGTAAGTCTGCACATTTGTGATATTTTCTTAAAGACTCAGTTTCACATTTTGTGCCGAGCAGGCCTCCGAGGGACCTTCATGTGTGGGGAACACGCAGATCCTCCCACGAAGGGTAGAGAGCTTTAGAGAACGAGCATTGTTTGTTTTTAGCAGTGATTTTTATAAATCATTAACTTTGACTAGTAAATATTAAATTAGCTGGTTAGAATCTGAGATGCAGTGAAGCACGGGCACAGGAAATGGATTTTGAAGCAGTAGGAAGGCCAAGCAGAAGTTCCGTTGCTGGAGGGTTTCAGTGTGGCCTCTTGATGTAAAGCCAGAGAAAAGACAGAAAAAGCCATCTGGAAGCAGGGGGCATCAGCGAATTTGTTAGCACAGCTGCAGACTGGGTTAAATTAAACCCAACAGGAGAATAATCCACACACAGAGCTGAAGGAAGCAGATATTGTAAACGCAAATGAACACAATTTGAAAGTTTTCCAAAAGGAAACCATCAACCCTGGGGGTTTTCAGCAGGGGCGGGGTACGTGCTGAGCAGACACTGAATCTCCAAGAGGGCTCAGGTGTCTGCTGCTTCCTGAAGCCGAGAAGTGCCAGCTCCAAAATGATGCCCCATGATGAGGAAACAGGTTCATCCGAAGCTCCTGGACGCTAAGCCATCCAGGCTGTGAAGGCTCCCCCTGCACCCGACTCGGGCATTTGTTTGTCTTCCTCCCTGAGAACTAAACTAAACTCCTAGGACAGACACAACTCCCTGGCTGTTGGCTAAGGTGTTGTCCAGCCGGGAGGCTGAGAGCCAGACTGGCCGCTTGCCTTTGGCTACTGTCTGCCCCCTTCGCTGGGGCCACAGGAGGCCCTACTCCACCACCTCCCAGCCTGGTCCCTGCCTCATCCCAAGCTGTTTGGCTGTGGCATTTCCGGCATGTGCATCTTACACACGGCACCCCAGGAACAGAGCGTGTAAGGCAACACCCCCTCCCTGCCCGGAATTCTGAGGCCAGAGCTGCGCTTTGTCCAAAACACCAGGAGTGAGGAGGGCAGGGGCAGGGAAGGGTGGAGAGAGCCCTGGGTGGGTCGGGGTAGCGGGGAGACACGTCAGCACTGGGGAATGTCGCTCAGTGGTCATCAGCGCCTGGCCGGCTGGGGAGGAGCTGGTGCTCTCACCCTGAGGACCACTGGTCCCTCGAGCAGGGTTCAGTTTTTTTTAAAGATTTATTTATTTACTTTTGGCTGCTCTGGGTCCTCGTTGCTGCTCAGGCATTTCTCTGGCTGTGGCGAGGGGCTACTCTTAGCTGTGGTGCTCGGGCTTCTCACTGCAACGGCTTCGCTTGGTCCGGAGCATAGGCTCTAGGGTGTGCAGGCGTCAGCAATCGCGGTGCACAGGCTTAGCTGCTCCTCGGCACGTGGGATCTTCCCCGACCAGGGATCGGACCCGTGTCTCCTGCACTGGAAGGCGGATTCTTTACCACAGAGTCAGCAGGGAAGTCCTGGAGTTTATTTTGACCGTGTTTCCTGACAGCGGGCAGGCCATGGGATGGGATATCGCAGTCCTTGTGAGGGCCCACTATCAATGTCTGTCCCCAGCTGCCCCGTGTTCTCCATCTGAAGCCCAGGCTGGCTGGCTCCTGGTCGTTCTTTAACCTGAGCTCCTTCCATCTTCTCCCCAACGTGCTTCAGTGATTCCAGACAGATCGGGGTTCTCAGGACAGTCACATCCAAAACCTCCTCCCTGAGGGCCCAGGAGGAAGCCTCCCTCCGGTAGTGGCAAAGTACCCACCCCACGCCCTGCTGTGACCCCAGTCTCCAGACAGACTGATCACAAGACAGGGCTGGGCTCACACTCCAATGGGGACGTTAATGCAGTGTTGTGTGAGCGTGGCTTACAAAGGAGTTTACACGGACTGTGGCCAGGGAGGGCTTCTGTGACGAGGCGGTGGGTAGCAGAGACCCAAGGGGTAAAGGAGACACAGAAGTCCTGGCAAGAGCTCATTGGCAGGAGAACAGCAGATGAAGCCCCTGTGGGTCGAGGGGGGGCAGCAGGAGGCTGGAGTGTCATGGGCGGGGGCAGACAGGCACCATGCTCCGTGGGGCTCGCCCACCCTACCCCATCCTCCTCGGGGTACCTGCCTCAAGCCACGTGCTCTCGGGCTCTGGTGCCCAGCTGGCAGGGGCGGCTGCCCCAGGATCTTGTGCTCAGCCCATCCAGGGCTTTAGAAATCTCTCCAATTCGTCCCACTCCCGAAACCGTTATGATACAAACTTAAATTTCCATCTAATCTGCAGCTGCTGCCCCCCTCCCTGATCTGCCCTCTAGAGGAGCCGGGGGAGGGGGGACACTGCCACTTAGCAGAATGAGCTCCTGGGCGTCACTCACCCTTGAGCCCCCGCTGGGCATCCAAGAAGGAGTGATGGCACCCAATTTCACAGAGCGAATGAGAGGGGAACCCTGGAAGGCAATCAGTGTCCAGAAAAGGTTGCTTCATATAAACATTTTTTGGGCACCTACTGCCTGCCAAATAGATGGGGAAACAATGGAAAGAATGACAGACTTTATTTTGGGGGGCTCCAAAATCACTGCAGATGATAACTGCATCCGTGAAATTAAAAGACGCTTGCTTGCTCCTTGGAAGAAAAGCTATGACCAACCTAGACAGCATATTAAAAAGCAGAGACATTACTGACAAAGGTCCGTCTAGTCAAAGCTATGGTTTTTCCAGTGGTCATGTATGGATGTGAGAGTTGGACTATAAAGAAAGCTGAGTGCCGAAGAACTGATGCTTTTGAACTTTGGTGTTGGAGAAGACTCTCGAGAGTCCCTTGGACTGCAAGGAGATCAAACCCATTAATCCTAAAGGAAATCAGTCCTGAATATTCATTGGAGGGGCTGGGTTCCAATACTTTGGCCACCTGATGCGAAGAAATGACTCATTGGAAAAAACCCTGATGCTGGGAAAGGTTGAAGGCAGGAGGAGAAGGGGATGACAGAGGATGAGATGGTTGGATGGCATCACTGACTCGATGGACATGAGTCTGAGTAAGCTCCGGGAGTTGGTGATGGACAGGGAAGCCTGGCGTGCTGCTGTCCACAGGGTCGCAAAGAGTCAGACACGACTGAGCGACTGAATGGAACTGCATGCCAGGCACCTGCTCCAGACCAGAGGGAGCCCCCATGTTCAGAGAGGGCATGGCCACAGCACAGGGTGGCTGGTGAACCCCACTGTCCAGTCCCACAGGACTCTGTCCTCTTGTTTGTGTGACTGTCAGGCTGGTTTTCATTTTGTTTTAATGTGTGTACATGTGTGTTCAGTTGTATCTGACTTTGCAACCCTATGGACTGTAACCTGCCAGGCTCCTCTGTCCGTGGGATTTCCCAGGCAAGAATACTGGCGTGGGCTACCATTTCCTTCTCCAGGGGATGGTCCTGATGCAGGGATGGCACGCATCTCTTGCATCTTCTGCGTTGGCAGCAGATTCTTCACAGCTGTGCCACGTGGGAAGGTGGCTATGTTTATTTTTTGGCTGTGTTGGGCCCTCACTGCTGCATGGACTTTTCTCTAGGCATGGTGAGCAGAGGCTGCTCTTCCTTGTGGTGCTCAGGCTTCTCATTGTGGTGGCCTCTCTTCTTGCAGAGCACAGGCTCTAGGCACACAGGCTTCAGTGGTTGTTGCATACGAGTCTAGCTTCTCAGTGGCATGTGGATTCTTCCTGGATCTGGGATCAAACCCACGTCTCCTGCCTTGGCCGGCAGATTCTTCACCACTGGGCCACCTGGGAAGCCCCTGTGAGACTGTTTGTGCTGGTTCATTCTTTCCATCCTATGAGCCATGAGAACAGAAGTCAGGCCTTCTTTTTCTTCTAGATCCTCTCAAAACCTTCAGCAAGATTCAGAGCATAAGAAAGCATCCACTGAGGCCCCAAGGAGCATTCTTCAGGTAACAGGAAGGATGGCCCCAGTTGGCACCTGTTGAGAACCCGGGAGATGGGCGGAAGGATGCTCACTGCAGGAGGCCTGCACCTCCCCTTCTTTGATTAACTGATGCCGCAGGAGGTACACAGCCAGCTCCTTAGGGCACGGGGATGCCTGTTTGTCGGTGTCTCAATTCTGTTGATTCTGTAAACATAAGGAGAGGCCGGCATTCTGTTGTTCTGACTTTTGCAATCGTCACAAAATAAATATTTGCCTTCAAAAGCAACAACTGGGAAAGCCATCAGGGTAATAATATTCTCAAGCGCCGCCCCCACTTCCCAGCCAGTCGTGAAGTGAGAGCCGAGACCCGCGTGTGGTCTGTTTGGATGATGATTTTTGTGTGGAAACTTGAGGCTGGAGACTGACAGGCAGCAGTTTGAGAGAAAGTGTGGTTTCTGGGTTTTTAACACCTGTGTGCTTGCTCAGTAGTGTCTGACCCTTGCAACTGCATGGACTATAGCCCACCAGGTTCCTCTATCTATGGAATTTCCCAGGCAAGAATACTGGAAAAGTGGGCTACCATTTCCTATTCTAGGGGTTCTTCCTGACCCAGGGATCGAACCCACATCTCCTGCACTGGCAAGAGATTCTTTGCCAATTGTGCCACCTGGGAAGCTCCTTTAAGAGTCCACTTAAATCTGAATGTCCCCAGTCACAGGGACATTCTGCCTTGGTTTCCTCTGACTGTAAAGGAGGAACAAAATGGCTTAAATGGTTGCTAACAGGACATGAAGTCATTTGCTCAGACCTTGGGGTCATGGGGACAGGGCTGGGCCTGCCGGAGCCACTGGGGTAGATCAGGTGTCTTTTGTGTGTTTGCACATCTTAGGGACAGATCTCTCTCTCCAAATCCCCCTAAAGAATGAGCTGAAATTTAAAGAGGTTCTGCTGAAATTAAAAAACATGGGTTGGACGATTTATCTCCCTGGCCTCTTCCCACTTGGGTCTGCCCTTCATGGAGATGCCAGCTTTCTACAGAGGACTGAGTGTCTAAACAGCCCCGGAGTGTGCATTCTGAGAGATTTTCTTCATTTTATGGGCAGGAAGTCTTAGGAACAGCCACTCTGAGCCATTATTAAGAACTAAATCTTAAAGAAAATGGACCTTGAGAGTCATGATGTGCCTTTGAGAAACTATACTTCAATATTTTTAAAAATTAGGGCTTTTCTGGGACTGATGTGATGTTCGTTAGGAAAGAACACAGGCCTCATACAAACTATTAAAACCATAAACAATATCTACAAGCTCAACAAAACCACCCCACCAATAGACATTTGCATCCATCCCATCCCTCGCCATGGTCTCTGGTACCATCAGAGGGCTGACCGGATGCCAAGTGGATGAGCCCCCCGCCCCCAGCTCATCCTCAGGACCTGTCTGTGAGCTCTCACTGCCCTGGGCACCCCAGAGACCCTTCCTCTAGGATGACTTCCTGCCCAATCCATTTCTGTGGTCCTGTTGCTTGGGAGAAAATTTACACCTGCCAAATGCCAGTGTCCACCTGCTGGATGGGCCAAGCAGCCAAGTTCTCCTAACTCCTCAAGGGCCAAGTACAATGCACAGAAGCAGCTCTGACTCACCAGCTGGGCACTCAACTGATCCCTGACTCAGTTCCCCAACAGCTCCCTGGACGGAGGAGGAGGCTTCCCAACTGACCCTTCAGGGCACTGCTCTGTCCACCCAGCTCTGTCTCTCCCCCAGTGCTGGGAAATGTGTCCCCATCTCTCCAGGAGAGACATGGGGAGTGGAGCCGTGAGGGGCTCTGGGCTGACTGTGGGAGCATCTGGTCGGCTGCGAAGTGTGGAAGGCCATATATCTGCCTCTACAGGAATGTTAAGTGTTTCCTTCCAGTTTGAAACTTTTAAAAATGTAAGCATATTTCAAGTTGAAATCTTTAAACATTTTCTCAGAAAGGGCCCCTTTGTCATTGTTAATTTCTAAGAGAGCCAATGTTGGGTTGAAAGCCCAACTGCTTCCAGCCCCACCAGGGGCCTCAGAAAGAGGCTACCTGCAGATTGACTCGTGGGGGCAGGTTTCACATATGCTCTCTGGCCTTGCTGTGGGCACTGGGGGTCTCAGAATGACACTGTACCATTTAGTCTGCCTTCCCACTGCCCTCAGCGAAGCCCAAACTCCTTGCCGTGACCTCCAGCCCTGCTCCTTCCATCCTCAGTCTCCCCTTATCTCCTGTTCCCCCTCTTCCGTCAGCTGTAGCCACACTACCTTTCTGCTGGGGTGGGGCATCTCAGGTACACCCCCACCTGGCCACCCCTCAGATTGTACTGCTCAGGAGGGGCCCTCACTCTGACGCAGGCTCTTCTCTGCCCATCTGTGTGTTTGTTCCTGGTCCAAGGTTTACTGAAGTGTCATTTTGTGTCGGGACTGTGGCTCCGCTCTCCTTGCTGGGAGGCCAGCACCCCAAAGCAGGGGCATTTCCACCACCACCCGTGGAGTACCGAGTCTCCAGTCCCAGGGCAGTGCCGGCACCCTAGCAAGTGCTCAGAAAAGATTTGTCAGATGAATAAACGAACATTAAACATACTTGGAGACTGAACAACCACAACAATGAGACACACATTAAATCCGCCATGAAATCCTACCTTCTCTCTCCTGGGTGCAAAGTTTAAGAACTATGGAACTGGAAATATGGCATCATGGGCATTTTAGTGGGAAAGATTTGGCCCAACAGCTGTCAAACCACGGCCTCTCGGTTTGTGTCTGTAATCTGAATTCGCGTGTCTGTCTTCACGTCCTGAGAAAGTGCTTTATGCCAGGATTAAGGCACTGTTGGCAGAATTTTCTCCCTATTGTTTTCGGGCGACTACTGTCTTATTTCAGTGTTTGGGCTCACCTTGCAATCACTATCTCCAGCCTCTGAAACGTGTCAGCCGTGAAAGATCTAGAAACAGCACAGCTGAGCAGGGCTTCCGAGCACAGTGATGGCAGCTCCGCCCATCAGGAGAGGGGCTTCCCAGCTGGGCACAACCTCGCCAAGTACAAGGCGTGGCCTGTGAGTGAGTGGGGACTGGACTCCTGGGAGTGGGTCATGGCTGCCCTCTCACCTGAGTGCACCTCCCCAAGGAAGGCTCGGCACCGCCGTCCTGCTGGACCCGTCTGCTGGAGACAGAGTTCTCCGAGAACTGTGTACCCAGGACTCCAGGCATTTCTGGGGCCCCTGGTATCTGCCTTTCCCACCCTGGATGACCGGGCACCAGGCTTGAAGGAGCACCAAGTCTCCGAACCCAGAGGGGTGGCTCTGCCAATGAGATCTACCCCACAGTGGGATTAGAACTGCCAGCGACCTTTCTCTGACTCGAAATATCCCACCCACCACCCACCGTGGACACTATCACTGAGCGCCCTCCACTCTCGAGGGGCACTGAAGCTGCCTTGCGGGGTAGGATCCCTCACCCACTCTCAGGCCAGGCCCACCCTGCCCCGAGATCCTGGCTGTGCTTCTCGTGAGCTCCGACCTTGGTGGGATCACCTACCCAGGGTAACAACTCTGCTCCTGGGACAGACCCTGGAGAGGAGTTCAGTGCAGAGCAGTCTCACTGTTCCTGCTGACAGAGGCCAGGCCTGAACCCCAGGGCCACGTGAATACCTTTCTTTGTTGCTAGAATCATCAGACTAAATCGCCTGAAATCCCTGTGGTCACCTGTCTGCACTGCAGAGAGACAGCCGCACCTCATTTCCATCCTGCTTTCCTCTGTCACCAAATCGTTGTGGGGGCAGCTCCCTGAGATAATGCATAATGTCAAGGGTGACACGAGCCCTGAACTTGAGGTTGACCTTTCTTACCTGGGATGTTGGGGCTGACACGACCCTGAACCCGAGGGGTGTGCCTGGGGTGTCTGGCACCCTCTCGGCTCGTCCCCACAGAGGCAGTGGCAGTAGGTCTAATTTCTGCCGACTTTCAACCTACAAGGTGTGCAGCAGGAGCCTGAGTGCCCGTGCTCCACCCCCAGCCACTCTGGGGTCACACCGTCATCACCAGCCCTGTGGCCGGGCATCACTTCCCCTCTAGGCCTTGATTCCCTTGTTTGAAAAGCAGAGAAGACAAGCTTGAAAGTGTGAAGTGTAGAAACGCAGAGCAGAGGCTAAGTGCTCACATGTTCGTTATCCCTCGCTGTATTTCAGGCAATAAAATTTGAGACTGAATAAAATTCTAGCCCACGCGTGTGAGTGCACAGCGGACAGCATCCTCACTGTGACACAGGGCCTCCACCTTTGTTTCCTAACTGATCTAATGCACTAAGTGAGCTTAATGCAAGTTAATTAGCGATGCTGTTGGCAGGCGGAATTACCTGAGCAGAGTCTCGAACAGCATCAAAGCCAGGAGCCGGCAGGTGTCGGCCGGGACAACTGAGGAAAGCAAGCCCCGGAGGGAAGCTCGGGAGGCGTGCAGGCAGGACCCAGGGGCCAGGAGGGGACCGCCGGCTGAGCACTTCAACACTGGGCCAGTTTCCAACATGCCATCCTGTTTACAGCTTCTGTGTTTGAATTTCAGGTTTACCTGAGTCTTTGAAGCTGGGTTCCTGGGCATTTCCTTGAGAATGAACTTCACTTTTTTGCAAACTGCAGAAGTTAGGAAGAAAACTTGGGTGACCTGTCTTCCATCTATGGTCCTTGGGGACCTCAGGAACTTGGATGGGAGCTGATGGGGTTTACATCCCGGGATGTAGGGGTCAGACTAAGACTGTGCATGGCAGAGCTGCATGAGGGGCTGGGGTTACCCACTGACACCCGGGGAAGAGGGCGAGGCCCCCTTCAAGTCTGAACTTCACGAATATGAATCTTCCACAAAGTGAATAACTTGTTTACTTTCAGAAACTGGATGGTAATCAGAGAGTGAAGTGCAAACATTTCAGGGAAATTTTATTTACTTTTTCCTCCAAAGACATGCGCTTCCAGGACTGCCCTCCAAATGTGCTGTCATGGGACTGTCCTTCACGCCTGGCTCACCTTGGGGAGGGGATGGGGCAGAGAGACCCCAGCTGAGCAAGCCCAGGCGGGACCTATCCTCTCCCCAGTGACAAGGGACCTGGGGTGTCGTCAGGATGAACACCCATTCCTCAACTTTGCAGAGCAGCCCTCTCTATGGCAGACCCTGTCAAGACGTAACTTGGAAGGTATTAAGGCTTAGAGATCTCAGAGTTGGGCAGGAAATATTTCTGTTATCTGAATTGATTCTTTTTTCTCCTTTGGTTCATCATGGGTTTTCCCTCTTTAATATTTGAATCAGTTGCAGTTTGACCCTTAGTTGCAAAGTGTCTCAGCACAACTTCAGAACCTCAGACAGGATGGGCTGAGCTTCCTCTCTCATCGAGATTACCCCCACCCCCAACTCCGTCAAACTCCCCCGATGGATGGAGGGACTTTCACTCCTCCTCACTCACCCCTGTGGCTTTACCATCCCTCTCGGACCCTCCCCCCTGTCCCGCTACCCAACACCTCCAACCTCCTGGGAGAAGCAGGTACAGTTACGGCGGCGGAAAGATGGGGAATCAGTGGCTCTGGGGTGGGAGCCCTAGTTGCCCCCGAGCTGTCAAGGTATCGAGCGGAGACTCATCTGGAGTGACAGCCGGAGCCACCAGACAAGTGTCTCCCCCCAGTCACTCTCTGTCCCCACACCCACCCCAAAACACGGGGGCCACAACTTTGGCCTTGATTCAGAACCACCCAGGAAGGTGGCTCCAGGGACACTGGGGACCCCCGCTGCTGCACACAGCTCACAGTCCTGGAGCAGCACACCTCCAGGCTCCAGGAAACCCCAGGCTCTCAGCACTGAGCCCCCAAACCTGCTGAGCACACAGATGCAGCTCCTTCGCCAGACACACAGCTAGTAGCAAAATGGGGTGTCTGGTGTTTCCCTGAAAACAAAGGAACACTCTCAGGTCTTAGAACCAGTAGCACAGACGCATGGTAATCGGGAAAGCTTGTTGAAACGCAACCCAAAAATGACACGCATTTCAAAAATGCACCTGGGCTGTCCCGGACGGTGACACCTCCATCTCATCCATAGCCCAAATCGCTTAGGAAACCATGAGAGAAGGATAAGCCTTACCTGGACCCCACCGGGGGGTCTGTTTCCAATCCCAGCAGAAGATGGTCCTTGAAGAAAGCCAGGCTCCGTTCCGTTGCGGCCCCTGGGCTCACAGGTGGCTGCAGGCCGTGTCCAGGGAGCAGGTGCTGGCAGGGCAGGCGGCCACAGAGCTGCCTGGGCTCCGGTCGCTCACTGTCAGCCCACTTCCCTCCGCTCCCAGGACTCCGTGCTCTTCCCTGACTGCCTGTCCCCTCCCGGGGCCTCCCGCATGTGGGCTCACCTGCGCCCTCTAGAGGCTTCTCCTTGCAGCAGCCACCAGTGTTGGGCGGGGGCGTGGAGGCGGCGCGGGGTTGTGGGGGACAATTCTGCTCCAGTCCACTGCACCTGCTCTGATTTCCTGACCAAAGACACCTTTGGAACTATAAAATCATTGACTCCCTTTTCTTAGGGGGCGGGGGTCTTGCTTCACTTCAAACAAGCAAAGCCTTTGGGCACAAGAACAGCAAAAAACTAATTGGCATCAAAATCCTGTCCTCCCTTTTTCCTGCTGCCTTCAATCTTTCCCAGCATCAAGAGGATTTTTTCCAGTGAGTCAGTTCTTTGCATCAGGTGGCATCCATCAGCTTCAGCTTCAGCATCAGTCCCTCCAATGATTATTCAGGACTGATTTCCTTTAGAATTGACTGGTTGGATCTCCTTGCTGTCCAAGGGACTCTCATGAGCCTTCTGCAACACCACAGTTCAAAAGCATCAATTCTTCAGCACTCGGCTTTCTTTACAGTCCAACTCTCACATCCATACATGACTACAGGAAAAACCATAGCTTCGACTAGACGGACCTTTGTTTGCAAGATAATGTCTCTGCTTTTTAATACAATGTCTAGGTTTGTCATAGCTTTTCTTACAAGGAGCTAGCGTCTTTTAATTTCATGGCTGCAGTCACCATCTGTAGTGATTTTGGAGCTCAAGAAAATAAAGGCTGTCACTGTTTCCATTGTTTCCCCATCTATTTGCCATGAAGTGATGGGACCGGATGCCATGATCTTTGTTTTTTGAATGTTGGGTTTTAAGCCAACTTTTTCACTCTCCTCTTTCACCTTCATCAAGAGGCTCTTTAGTTCCTCTTTGCTTTCTGCCATAAGGGTGGTATCATCTGCATATCTGAGGTTGTCAGTTTTTCTTCTGGCAGATAATCACACATCCCATGTAACTCTAAAGAATCATATACCCCCTGTGACTACAGATAACCATAGACCCCCATATAACTGTAGATAACCATATACCCTCTTCAACTGCAGATAACCATATACCCCCTATGACTGCAGACAACCATAGACACCCCATATAATTCTAGATAACCATATATACCCCGAATGAGGCAGGCATCACCAGATTTTATCCACTGATGTGAGGTTCTGTGTTTATTTAACAAAACTTGGTCAAACCCAACATGTGCGGCTAATAAAGAACTAAGTCTAGCTACTCTTTTCTCCGTTTGCCCAGGGTTTGTACCCTGGACACTGCTTCTCACAAAAGAACCCTCTCCAGGGAGGGGGCACAGACGGTGTAGAGGAAGCTGCGGTCAGGGATGGGTGGGGGCAAAGTGAGCATCCAACTATGCCCTTAGCTCCCCCTGCTTGCCTCCCTGTGACATCCACTCCTGCCCCACAGTGATGTCAGCAGTAAACAGAAATATAATAAAACTGATCCTCCCATGAATGACCTTGGGAGCCTGAGCAGCACAAAGGTTCAAAATGCTAAGTCTTTTCCGTGACCTGCAATGTTGTCATTCAGTCTCATAGCACAGACCAGTGTGCTTTTCTAATAAAGGGAAACGTGTCTTAAAAGACCCATTTGCAGCAGAAAAACTAAGAGAAGGGGGAAAACTGAATTTGGAAATACAAAATATTGACATCTTCATTTAAACATCAACAAATTCATTTTCCAGTATACAAGTTCATATATCTCCCAGTATTCATGGCTTTGGGGAAATGGGACAGTGGTCCAAGAAATGGCCACTGTGTTATCAGTGGGAGCTCTCGACATTTGGGGAGCGTGAGCCTGCAGTATGACCAGATCACATCGTCAATTCAGTGCATTATACATAACAGAGTTTATTAATGCAATCTTTAGCATATTTATGAGAAAGTTTCAGAGTATATCTGAAGACAGTAAAAGCATCAGTTTACGAGGATAACGTGTTCTGGGTGGTGCTTAATTCCACAGCCCTTCCTCCTTACCTGTCCTCAGAAACTTGGCAACAGAGCTAAACCCAAATGGGTCCATTTTAATAGGGATCCCCCCTGGCTGGCCGAGTTGCCTCCCAGTCTCTATCTCAATGCTCCTGTGGATGAGGTACCCTCGCGCTTCCCTGCGGCTACCACTGCAGAACTGTCCCCAGAGCCAGCACAGGGGCAAGGGGCAGCGGGGTTTCCAGAGGGGCTGCCTCATCTGTGGGGGGGCTTCCAGAGGGACTGCCTCATCTCTGGGGGGGCTTCCAGAAGGGCTGCCTCATCTGATGGGGGCTTCCAGAGAGACTGCCTCATCTGTGGGGGGGCTTCCAGAGAGGCTGCCTCATCTGGGGGGAGCAGCTTCCAGAGAGACTGCCTCATCTCTGGGGGGGCTTCCAGAGGGACTGCCTCATCTGAGGGCGCTCCCACAGAAGCTGACTCAGGAGTGGGGGCTTCTACTGTCCTTGGTGGTTGTAGGTAGAGCCCCAACAACTGTTGCTGGAATGCCAGTACACAGAGCTTCACGGGCAGCTCACAAATCTGGATTTTAAAAAAACAGGAAATTGTCTCAGTTTTCAGTATTGACAGCTAACACAACTGTGTGGCCCAAACAAACGCAAATGACGTCTCTGATCTGGGTCAGCCCCAGGGCAGCATCTGGTACCCTCACAACCAGACTCAGTCCTCCATTAGGTCAGCTTTGAACTTCAGAAGCTAATAACAACTAAGGGGTAAGGTTTCAAGCCATTCTGCTTTTCTGAAATGATTTTTGCAAATAAACCCACCCATTTCATGTTCTTGCTGTCCTCATGACTACAGAATTTAAACTTTCACTAGCATGAAGGGGCGGTTGTGTGGCGGGGCCTTAGTGCAGGCGCTGCATCTGAGTGAGTTGACCCCTCCCTCAGTTTGCTTATCATCCCCCTAGGGTGAGACACACGGGGCTTGGCCTGAGCCTGGCCTAAGTGCTGAGTGACACCAGCTACCGCTTCCTGAATTAGAGATCACTACCTCTTTCAAACCGTCCAGTTCATTCCATACAGTCACTGTAACTAAGCTGGCTGTAACTAAGGCAGCTCATGGATTCTGCAGCTACATGGCAGCTCAAACCCTAATGCCAACCAGTTTACAGAATCACCAGGATGACTTTGCCCCCCACCCTAATGAGCAGGGAGACCCCGGAGTGAGCCAGACATCAAGCAACCGTGTTATTCCGAGACTAGGCACCAAGTGTGACTTGTACTCTTTTAGCACAAAATCTTGTCATGTGGTGTTAACACACAAAGGTTCCTGGGAAGGCTGATGGCAGAAAGCATTAGCTGTGATGTCTGTACTTCTCAGCTCTTACACTTTATAAAGACTTGTGAAGTCCATGTGATTAAGACTTTTATGTCTTCTAGAAGGCAATGATTGAATTGTTTTGTTTTTAAATCACACAATTTCCTGCTTTATTCTTAGAGAAATGTGGCAGGAGCATGGATAGAAATGCAGCCCCTTTGGCTCTGTGACTTTCCATCTGAGCTTGAGTTCAGGCTGTAAGAAATGGAGGGTTTCATCAGAGCCAGTTTCTCACCTGCCGACCGGATTCAGACCCACCCTGGGCTCCTGGCACCACCACCTCACCTGTGTCCCAGCAGAGACCAACCTGCCCTTCAAGGCAGCCTGCAGAGCTGAGGCCAGCCTGTGCATTCCCTTCATCACAAGGGGCAACAGGAAGGGCTTCTGGGAGCGCGAAGACCCCACACAGAAGTCCAGCCACGTGTCAGCAGGGCCAGGAGCTTGAGTCTAGCGTGTCTGTCCTGTGGGAGGTCTGACCTTTCTAGAATCATCAGAGTCAGGGCAGAGATGGCATGCCAGGTGGGGAGGCTACAACTGAGATGCATACAGCATCCTGTGAGGAGCATAAAGGAGGAAAGGAGAAATCCTAGGAAAGTTCTGGCAGAACAGTCCCGCCACTACCTTGGAAACTGGGGCGGTCCTGGAGAAGGAGCACAGGACTCGGGCCTTGATGGGAGACAACGACACAGATGTTGGTGTTTCCTATGCCCCCATCACCTGCACTTTGCATGATTCGGAGCAAACCTCCTCAGAGCAAGCCGTCCAACCATCATGCCCACCACCCCGTGTACAGGTGAGAAAACTGAGGATTCACCTGATGGAGCAACTTGCCCACTTGGCTCTTAGGGTACAGAGCCAGGTAACCTCCTGCTCCAGGTGACCTTCCTATTCCTAATGACCTCCTGCTCCACATGACCTTCCAGTTCCAGGTGACCTTCTGCACCAGGTGACTTCTTACTCCATGTGACCTTCCAGTTCCAGGTGACCTTCCAGTTCCAGGTGACCTGCCTGTTCCAGGTGACCTGCCTGTTCCAGGTGAACTTCCAGGTCCAGGTGACCTTGCTACTCCAGTTGACCTCCTGTTCCAGATGACTGCCTGATCCAGATGACTTCCTACTCCCGGTAACCTTCCTGTTCCAAGTGACCTTCCTATTCCTGGTGACCTTCCAGTTCCAGATGACCTTCCTACTCCAGGTCAGCTTCCTGTTCCAGGTGACCTCCTGCTCCAGGTGACTTTCTGTTTCAGGTGACATTACTGCTCCAGGTGACTTCTGCACTAGTCTGCTGTTTCTCTGTTGAAACACCAACTTCATAAAGAGATCATTTTTCTGAAATGGTGAATCACATAGGGAATGGGTAACAAGAGTATTTCACAGATTCCACACCTGCCCCACCATCCACCCCTGCCTCCTGCAGAAACACTAGGAGTTGAGAATGAATACTTCCGCTCTCTGCATTCTCACAGAGACCCTGCCTCATGGCCCTGCCAATGTGGGATCCTGGGTCTCTGTGCTCCGTTGTTTGTGCATCTCCTGCTGCAGAGGAAGCTCGTTGGGGTAGCATGCACCCCCGAGCCCCACACGGAGCACCCGTGTGTGGGAGCTCATGGCAGAAGCCCAGCTTGTGTCTTTGGAGTGAATGAATGAATGGACGAGTGAGTGAATGAGGTGGACATGAAGAAGCTGAAGGAGACCACACTATTCACCTTGCTGACTGCACCTGCCAAATACTGATCTGAAAAAACAAATTCAGTTCTTAACAGAAGTATTTTGAGCCCTTGCTATAACCTGTGCTGAGCACTGGGGAGGGGTCCCTGGGTGCTCAGTTCCCCCCACCCACATCTGACTGTGGTGCCAACACATGGCTGAGCAGCTGCTGGAGATCAGAGAAGAGAAACACTCCCCATACCTGGTAGAGTGTTTCACAGAGTGGATGACCTCTCATTCATATCTGATACTACTTACACACTTAGGTAAAAGGATAGGCTGATAAATTTCAGTGGGGGACGTTTGTTACATGAGCCCTTAAAAATAATTATACTGATTTTTTCCTGTAAGAACAGTCTGCCAAAGATTTGAGCAACACAGAACAACCTAAAATGTTCATAATCTCACCACCCAAGGTCACTGGTTAACATCTTGATGCTGATATGTCAACCTTGTTCTCAGTGTTGTTTCGTTCCATAACTGTGATCACGCTGTACATACAATTCTGTGTCCTGTCCTCTTTGTCTGTATTTTGCATATCTCACTTTACACAATCCCCTAGAAATCCCTAATAGCTCAATTGGTAAAGAATCCACCTGCAATGCAGGAGACCCTGGTTCGATTCCTGGGTCAGGAAGATCCACTGGGGAAGGGATAAGGCTACCCACTCGAGCTTCCTCTGTGGCTCAGCTGGTAAAGATTCCACCTGCAATGAGGGAGATATAGGTTCGATCCCTGGGTTGGGAAGATCCCCTGGAGAAGGGAAAGGCTACCCACTCCAGTATTCTGGCCTAGAGAATTCCATGGGCTGTATTGTCCATGGGGTCGTAAAGAGTTGGACACAACAGAGTGACTTTCACGTCACTAGAAACAGAGTTTTCACGGCTAATGTTCCATCACCTGGATGTGGTATGATGTATTTAACAATTCTTCTAACTTTGGACATCGTCAGTAGACACTTCCTCTCACAAATGTTAGTGTATATGTTTAGACTCCCGGTTTTCTGGATCATAGGCTTTCCACTTTGTTGTTTTATCCTCTTGTTCTGTTGGGCACATTCTCAGGCTCCTGATGAACAGCAGGCAATCCTAGGCAGTGACTGTTCTAGGTCTTGATTGTCTGAAAATGTCCCCATTCACCCTGTTAACTTGTGGCTTGAATGGGTGTAAAATTTTAGGTTAGAAATCGTGTCCTTTGAGCTGCTGGTGTTGAAGTTGAGAGGGTCACAGTCATCTGGCTCCTAGTCTCTGCAGTTCATCTTTCTTCTGCTTTTCTCTCTGGAAGTTTGTAGGGTCTGTGTATTCCCCAGACTCTGAAATGCCATGATTTTTTTTTTTTACCACCATCTGGCTCTCCTTTCACCCATTGTGGGGGGCTCAGCGGGCCCCCACTTCTGCACCATGTCCCTGCCTTTTCTCCTGATGGAACCCCTGTCATCCAGTTATTGAGCTCTGGACCTGAATTTTCTCATTTTCCTTTTTTGGTTGATTGGTTGGGTTTTGCCCCTTTCTCTTTTTGGGGGATTTCCTCCAATTTACTTCCAAACCCATCCATAGGGTTTTTACCTTCTGCTGTCATTTCTTAATTTCCCAAAGATCTTTCTGTCCCCTAAGTGTGGGACGAGTGACTCTGCTGTTTCGTCTTAGACGCTGCACCATCTCTCAGAAGGTGATGACACTGGTGACCTCAAGTGACCGCCTTCTGCTTGAGGTTTGTCAGGTTTTATCTGTTTCACCACAGACGCTCTACCCAGATGTCGGGTTATCTCTGACGTCTGCCCATATGTGGGGGCATTAAAAATCTCATCCGATGCACTGAGATTCATCAGCCTCAGGCTCTGTTTTATGTCCAGATGGCAGGGCCTCCTAGGGCCCTCAGTCATCAGTATCTTAGGGTTTCCCTTGTGGCTGTCTCCCTCACCCACTACATTCCATTCCTGGGGTCCAGGTCAGGGGGATGCCAAGGCTGCTGGGTACATCATATTCCTACAGCCTGGTCTCTTCACGGGGCCTGGCCCCCCAGCCCAGGAGCCTCCACGGACGGGCCTGGAGCCTTCTGTCCCCGCCGTATACCCCCGGGGGTGCAAAGCAGAAGGAATGAGGGAATCTCAGGGACTCTGCAGCCCCACGCAGGATGAGAGAGTCACCCCAGGCATCTGCCGCTTTCCCGGGGCTGAGCAGGAGGGCCCATGCCCACGGCGTCTCCTCCTCCAGGGCTGCCTCGCGCTACCGTGGTTTCAGCTGTGCTGTCTCAGCTCTCACTCGCACTCTCTCCAGAGATCTCGCTGCGTTGAAAACCCTCTTCTGTCCATTTTCCTGAGGTTTGGGAGGGAGCAAAGGTGTGTATCAAGTCAGAGTCTCTAACAGGCGTGACTTTTCCTGGAATTCAAGGACTCTCATCCCCGCCAAGTCACCAGTCTGACCCGTGAAGCTGTCACCTCGGCTCTGAGCTGACCCAGGAGTAACCAGGAGTCCGGCTGCTTTTCTGCCCTAGTATCCACGGAAGCAACCCTGTCTTTCTCTTTAAAGAAATGTAAACTTCTTTTAAAAGGGAGGAACATTGTGTGTCTGGGGGTTGTTCTGAACTGCCAAGGCCCTGCACACAGCCAGGGTGAGAAGCGCTGCTCACCGTGTCCGCTCTAGAGGCCCAGAGGCCCATGGCGCATGATTCCAGCCAGGGCCCCCTGTGAGGACACGTTCTCAGAATCCCCCTGCCTCTGTGTGTGCGCACTCAGTCGTGTCTGACTCTTTGCAACCTCATGGACTGTAGCCCGCCAGGCTCCTCTGTCCATGGGATTCTTTAGGCAAGAATACCAGTGTGGGTTGCCATTTCCTCCTCCAGGGGATCTTCCCGACCCACGAATTGATCCTCTGCCTCTAAGGCCGTTCATTTCTGTCCCTTCCTTGGGGGAGTAACTCAGTCTAGACCCATGTCCTTGTGATATCAGCGGGGGATTGACCTCTGTACAGATTACTCTTCTGAGTCA
This sequence comes from Oryx dammah, assembly GCF_014754425.2. Classification (NCBI taxonomy): domain Eukaryota; kingdom Metazoa; phylum Chordata; class Mammalia; order Artiodactyla; family Bovidae; genus Oryx; species Oryx dammah. Next base: position 43,797,713 of record NW_024070209.1, on the reverse strand, counting down.
TACAGCTCGTGGTTGAACTGAGGCCAAATTCACAGCAGATTTGTATAAAAATACATTTTTTACCATCAGCACAAAAAGGCAATTTTTCCCCATGTGATTTACTTTTTATTTTAGGATAATTTTTTTCATCCAACAGCTGTCACTATGGTAGCCTGATTAAGTTTTTAACTTTACAACTGATTTCTCTCGAAAAGCAAGTGGTTTAGCGTTTTGGTTGCTTCCTTTTAGAAAACATTAATGGATAAAGGGGTAATTGCAATAGCGTGAGGTAGTGTAATGTCATTCTCAGTGTAATGATTTGCCTCTCTCAAGGAAGCGCTGTTCTTACAAGTAAATGGCTGGTTCCCTTCAGAGGCGCACCTGCCCACTTTGAGCAGTTTGCGAGGCATCAGTGCACTTGGGTTACAGATGATTTAACGATGTACAAACACATCACCAGAAAAGCGGAGGAGTGTGTGCCCTGGGGCAGCCCTGAGACACACACGGTTGTCTATTCAAGCCTGTTTGTATTGCAAAGTGCAGGGTAATCTCTCTCCACTCATTCTTAACGGCTCTGTCTACTCCCATCCCGGATTGTTACTGGATAAAGTCTGAAGTTCAGAAGTAAGTCAAGTTACTTCGTTCCCCAATTTTAAACAACAGGGAAATATTCCAGTTCTGAGTTTTCTTGACAATAGGACAAGCCAGCTAGAATTCCAGGGTTTTGGAGACAGAATTGGATGTGCGTTCTTTATGGGCTGGTGAGCCCTTTAGTGCTACGTTTATTTTTTATGAAGTCATTGCAATCAACAGTCTCTCTGGCAGACAGGAAAGGTCTCCCATCAATGAGAACACAGCCTTCTTTTCCATGTACTCCTCAAGCGGCCGTTGCTTTAGAATTTAGGTTAAGACATGAGGGTCTTGCTGGGAACAAGGTGAGACCCTGAATGTGTGAGCTTGGCCACCCTGAGCTTGGTCCCTGTTGTGCCCGGTGGTGAGCCTCACAGAATTCTTGGGGTGCATGTGGGTAATGTGCGCTGTGCAGTTGAGGGGGGGTGGTCAGGAGGAGACCAGGGCTGGGAGCAAGGCCCAGAGTCCAGGGGGTGCCTGGACTCAGAGGGACCAGTCAGGAGAGGCTGCCCTCTGGCCACACGGCCCTCCGCTGCCATGCACGTCTGTCCCCCAGACCCCCACACCCCTCCCTGATTCCCTGTCCCCCCCAACAACCTGGGTCATTCTCTGTGGTCAGACCTGTGTCCTAGTGGGTACGGAGATCAGAGCAGTCTGGGCTTAAGGGCTCCCTGGAAAGAATGGAATTTTCACTGACGAGTTATCACCCGGGCCTCTGGGAAAAGGGAATGTATGATGTCACTCTGAGCTCTGCAAAGAGGGCATCCATGTGCCTCCCAGGTCCCTCCCCATATTGCTCAGTCCTCCCCAGAGACTCAGCATGGCCAGCATGGTCTGTTGAAGGCAGGGAGGGTCTGAGTCAACACTGGGGCCCTTCTGAGCCCTTTCCACTTACTCTGCTGGGTCCAGGCAACCTGATCTGGGCGTCCTTACCTCTGGGGCTCTAAAGGGGTGACAAGCTTGGTCAGCTGAGTAGCCCAACTCCTGAACACAAGCTCAGAACCTTTGACTCCAGCCTGGAGCTTTCAGACAGACATTGAGGTTGCCTACTCAAACTTCAGTCTTGTCTCCCAGAGGGTCCAGGGCCCTTGAGACATGTATGTGGCTCCTGGGGCGGAGGGTGGTGTGGGGGACTTGTGGGGCAAATAGAACAAATAAGTAGAATCATTTGGTTATCCTGACTTCAGCTGTGGTGGCTTATTAATTTAGGCCTCAGTTCATTTCAGTTGCTCAGTCATGTCCAACTCTTTATGACCCTGTGGACTGCAGCACACTAGGATTTCCTGTCCATCACCAACACGTGGAGCTTACTCAAACTCATGTCCATCGAGCCAATGATGCCATTAAGCCATCTCATCCTCTGTCATCCCCTTCTCCTCCCGCCTTCAATCTTTCCCAGCATTAGGGTCTTTTCCAATGAGTCACCTCTTCACATGAGGTGGCCAAAGTATTGGAGCTTCAGCTTCAGTATCAGACCTTCCAATGAATATTCAGGACTGATTTCCTTTAGGATGGACTGGTTGGATCTCCTTGCAGTCCAAGGGACTCTCAAGAGTCTTCTCCAACACCACAGTTCAAAACCATCAATTCTTTGGTGCTCAGCTTTCTTTATGGTCCAACTCTCACATCCATACATAACTACTAGAAAAACCATAGCTTTGACTATACGGACCTTTGTTGGCAAAGTAATGTCTCTGCTTTATAATATGCTGTCTAGGTTGATCATAGCTTTCCTTCCAAGGAGCAAACATCTTTTAATTTCATGGATGCAGTCATCATCTACAGTGATTTTGGAGCCCCCCTAAAATAAAGTCTCTCACTGTTTCCATTATTTCTGCATTTATTTCCAATGAAGTGATGGGACCAGATGCCATGATATTTGTTTTCTGAATGTTGGGTTTTAAGCCAACTTTTTCACTCTCCTCTTTCATGTTCATCAAGAGACTCTTTAGTTCTTCTTTGCTTTCTGCCATAAGGGTGGTGTCATCTACATCTGAGGTTATTGATATTTCTCCCTGCAATCTTGATTCCAGCTTGTGCTTTATCCAGCCTGGCATTTCACATGATGTAGTCTGCATTTAAGTTAAATAAGCAGGGTGACAATATACATCTTTGGCATACTCCTTCCCAATTTGGAACCACTCCATCGTTCCATGTCCAGTTCTGACTGTTGCTGCTTCTTGACCTGCATATAGATTTCTCAGGAGGCAGGTCAGGTGGTCTGGTATTCCCATCTCTTGAAGAATTATTCAGTTTGCTGTGATCCACACAGTCAAAGGCTTTGGCATCATCAATAAAACAGAAGTAGATTTGGGGGGGAACTTTCTTGTTTATTTGATCATCCAACAGATATTGGCAATTTGATCTCTGGTTCCTCTGCCTTTTCTAAACCCAGCTGAACATCTGGAAGTTCACAGTTCATGTACTGTTTAAGCCTGGCTTGGAGAATTTGAGCATTACTTTACTAGCATGTGAGATGAGTGCAATGTGCGGTAGTTTGAACATTCTTTGGCATTGCTCTTCTTTGTGATTGGAATGAAAACTGACCTTTTCCAGTCCCGTGGCCACTGCTGAGTTTTCCAAATTTGTTGGCATACTGAGTGCAGCACTTTACCAGCTTAATCTTCCAGGATTTGAAATAGCTCAATTGGAATTCCATCACCTCCACTAGCTTTGTTCATAGTGATGCTTCCTAAGGCGCACTTGACTTTGCATTCCAGGATGTCTGGCTCTAGGTGAGTGATCACACCATCGTGGTTATCTGGGTCATGAAGATCTTTTCCATATAGTTCTTCTGTGTATTCTTGCCACCTTTTCCTATTCTCTTCTGCTTCTGTTAGGTCCATACCATTTCTGTCGTTTATTGTGCCCATCTGTGCTTGAAATGTTCCCTTGGTATCTCTAATTTTCTTGAAGAGATCTTGAATCTTTCCCCCCTAAAATAGAATTTTTCTCTATTTCTTTGCATTGATCACTGAGGAAGTCTTTCTTATCTCTCCTTGCTATTCTTCGGCACTCTGCATTCAAATGGGTATATCTTTCCTCTTCTCCTTTGCCTTTCACTTCTCTTCTTTTCACAGCTATTAGTAAGGCCCCCTCAATGGCAACCCACTCCAATACTCTTGCCTGGAAAATCCCATGGATGGAGGAGCCTGGTAGGCTGCAGTCCATGGGATCGCTAAGGGTCGGACACGACTGAACAACTTCACTTTCACTTTCATGGATTGGAGAAGGAAATGGCAACCCACTCCAGTGTTCTTGCCTGGAGAATCCCAGGGACAGGAGAGCCTGGTGGGCTGCCGTCTATGGGGTCGCACAGAGTCGGACATGACTGAAGTGACTCAGCAGCAGTAGCAGCAGCAGTAAGGCCCCCTCAGGCAACCATTTTGTTTTTTTGCGTTTCTTTTCCTTGGGACGGTCTTGATCACTGCCTCCCATACAATGTCTCGAACCTCCATCCATGGTTTTTCAGGCACTCTGCCTATCAGATCTAATCCCTTGAATCTATTTGTCACTTCCACTGTATAATCATAATGGATTTGGTTTAGGTCATACCTGAATGGTCAAAAAAAGGTAATGCCAAAGAACGCTCAAACTACCGCACAATTGCACTCATCTCACATGCTAGTAAAGTAATGCTCAAAATTCTCCAAGCCAGGCTTCAGCAATACGTGAACCGTGAACTTTCAGATGTTCAAGCTGGTTTTAGAAAAGGCAGAGGAAGCAGAGATCCAATTGCCAACATCTGCTGGATCATGGAAAAAGCAAGAGAGTTCCAGAAAAACATCTATTTCTGCTTTCTTGACTATGCCAAAGCCTTTGACTGTGTGGATCACAATAAACTGTGGAAAATTCTGAGAGAGATGGGAATACCAGACCACCTGATCTGCCTCTTGAGAAACCTATATGCAGGTCAGGAAGCAACAGTTAGAACCGGGCATGGAACAACAGACTGGTTCCAAATAGGAAAAGGAATATGTCAAGGCTGTATATTATCACCCTGCTTATTTAACTTCTATGCGGAGTACATCATGAGAAATGCTGGGCTGGAAGAAGCACAAGCTGGAATCAAGATTGCCAGAAGAAATATCAATAACCTCAGATATGCAGATGACACCACCCTTATGGCAGAAAGTGAAGAGGAACTAAGAACCCTCTTGATGAAAGTGAAAGAAGATAGTGAAAAAGTTGGCGTAAAGCTCAACATTCAGAAAACGAAGATCATGGCATCTGGTCCCATCACTTCATGGCAAATAGATGGGGAAACAGTGGAAACAGTGTCAGACTTTATTATTTTGGGCTCCAAAATCACTGTAGATGGTGACTGCAGCCATGAAATTAAAAGATGCTTACTCCTTGGAAGAAAAGTTGTGACCAACCTAGATAGCATATTCAAAAGCAGAGACATTACTTTGCCAACAAAGGTCCGTCTAATCAAGGCTATGGTTTTTCCAGTAGTCATGTATGGTTGTGAGAGTTGGACTGTGAAGAAAGCTGAGCACTGAAGAATTGATGCTTTTGAACTATGGTGTTGGAGAAGACTCATGAGAGTCCCTTGGACTGCAAGAAGATCCAACCAGTCCATTCTGAAGGAGATCAGTCCTGGGTGTTTATTGGAAGGACTGATGCTAAAGCTGAAACTCCAGTACTTTGGCCACCTCATGCGAAGAGTTGACTCACTGGAAAAGACTGTGATGCTGGGAGGGACTGGGGGCAGGAGGAGAAGGGGACGACAGAGGATGAGATGGCTGGATGTCATCACCGACTTGATGGACATGAGTTTGAATGAACTCCGGGAGTTGGTGAGGGACAGGGAGGCCTGAGGTGGTGCAATTCATGGGGTCACAAAGAGTCGGACATGACTGAGCTACTGAACTGAACTGAATAGTCTATGGTTTTCCCTACTTTCTTCAATTTAAGTCTGAATTTTCAATAAGAAGGAGTTCATGATCTGAGCCACAGTCAGCTCCTGCTCTTGTTTTTGCTGACTGTATAGAACTTCTCCATCTTTGGCTGCAAAGAATATAATCAGTCTGATTTCGGTATTGACCACCTGGTGACATCGATGTGTAGAGTCTTCTCTTGTGTTGTTGCAAGAGGGTGTTTGCTATGACCAGTGCGTTCTCTTGGCAGAACTCATTAGCCTTTGTCCTGCTTCATTCTGTACTCCAAGGCCAAATTTGCCTGTTACACCAGGTGTTTCTTGACTTCCTACTTTTGCGTTCCAGTCCCCTAAAATGAAAAGGACATCTTTTATTGGTGTTAGTTCTAAAAGATCTTGTATGTCTTCATAGAGATGTTCAGCTTCAACTTCTTCAGCATTACTGGTTGGGGCATGGACTTGGATTACTGTGACACTGAATGGTTTGCCTTGGAAATGAACAAAGATCTTTCTGTTGTTTTTGAGATTGCATCCAACTACTGCATTTCAAACTCATTTAGGGCTCACCTCACTCCACAAGGAAGGTGGAAGGCTCTGTGGTTGTTATTACTGTTGAGAGGCACCTGGACCCCTTTTTACTGAGACGTGGTTGTTGTATGATGTTGTGTTAGTGTTATGGGGCCAAGGGCCTGGAGTACTAGCACTGAGTCCCACGAGGTCCTGCTTCCTCCTGCCACAGCCTGGGATACCCACAGGGCTGCAGGCTCGACCTTGTAGTCCAGCTCTGTCCCCTCTTGTTTTGTGAAGGTAGGTGAAAGGAGAGACTCTTATCAGCTGGAGGTAAATGTGGGGCTGAGCACTGCCCAGGTCAGAGCAAGGTTGGAGCAACTTCGCCAAGGAAGCTCCTATCCTGCTGTTGTAGCCATGCATTCTGGGAAACAAACTCACTCAGAAAGACAATGCAGATAGTGAAGTGCAGTTTATTATACCGGCAGGTCCAAGTCTCCTCTTAGCCAAGGACCCCGACCAGCATTTGTGAAAATCTTTTATACCCCGTGTGTACGTTTCCGAACCCACCACTCCAAATTCCTTGAGACTTACATAAACAAAGGAAGGGTAAATACAATCCCAATAACCCCATCATTCATGTGTTGTGTGTTCAAACTGTTAAACAATTGGCCAATAATCAATAAGCCCGAGGTTACACTCCAATAGGTACAGAAAAATTTATGGCCTGTCCGGAGGCAGGGGTGACTAGTGTATGTTTTCTCTTAGGCGATGAGTAACCTGGATACGATCTTCAAGGTTTCCCTGTCCGGAGGAGGTCTTATCCTTCTGTGTTTCCATAGGCACTAAACACAGAGTTCAGCGTCCATTGGAGAGGTGGCCGAGCATGATCAGCATGAACAGGCCTAAGATGGAGTCCAGGCCGTATGAATTCCTTCTTCACTGCCAGCTGTTGAAGTGCACTCTCCACTTCTTGGGAAAAGGGCACACGGTCCTTCCAGTGGACAAGGATGGCGCTGTTCTGTGGGTTTAACTTATGGCTCCAGAAGCAGAGGAGGGGGACCTACAGGGACAGGAAGCAGACCCCCACCCAAGGCCCCCACCTGCTTTAGACCCCGGAGTGGGCGTTCCTAACTAGTCCTTTCTCCATGTGTCTCTCCTGTCCTCACCGGGGCTATGGCCCAGGAGCGCAGAGAGCGTGTCTGCCACCATCACCGATAGCCTGTGTCTGGGGGTCAGTGAGTTGAGCTGATGGTTACACTGAGGCTCTGACCACCTAGTGGGAGGTAGGACAAACTGGGGGTGACCCCAGAACTCTCAAGGGTGGCCTGGTGGCTTGCTCCCAGCTGGCTGCCCCTATGAAGGTGACACTAGCCATCTGGGGTCAAAGACCTGACTCTGTGCCCAGTCCATGGTTCATCCCTCACATCTTCAGGGAGTCTTCCTCCATCCAGCATCCACTCCAGCCCGGGCTGGGTCTCAGACTTACTGCTCAGCGTCCTTCTCCAAGGAGAACAAGCCCCCCTAACCGCCCCTTGCCATCTCAGAGTATCCTGTCTGTGTAAACCAGGTTTCCAATTGGCCCGGATTCAGGGGCTCCTGGAGAAGACCCCCAGCCTAAACCCCAGCCTCACAGCCAGGAGACCAGGCTCCGTTCTCCACTCACCTTGTGTTTTAGAGCTTGCCCTAGAAATCCCATCTCCCTCTCTAACCAGATGGCGGTATGTAGGTAAAATCCCTTAAATTTCTCTTGTAAGTGGATTTCACCTCAGTGAAGCTGGTCTTGTAATGTCCTCAGGAGGGTTAAAGTTAGGAGGTGCAATAACCTGTCACTGTGCTAATGGACATCACAGCTCCCAACAGAGCCTGGTGCAGGCGGGTGAGCAGGAAGTGTTAGCTGAATGAGAAAATGAATGAGTGAATCAATAAAGAAACAGCCCTGCCTGCCAGAAGGGAGGGCCCTGGAGAGGGGTTTGCCCGCACGCTGTGGGCAGGAGCAGGACTGTCCCAAGGTCCCAGGTGCTCAAGCTCTTGGACCGTTTTGATCGACACACCAAGTTATTATCCATGTTTTGCCTCGACAGTCTTTGAAACCTTCCCAGACCTGACTGTCCTTTGTGGAGTGGATGACAGTGAGACATACTCCTAACTGGCACAGCTCCTAATAGCCCACTGACAGGACGTGGACAGCTCTGTGATCAGCCACCTCTGTGCTTCTTGTCGCCCTGGTTGCCGTGAGGACCCGGAGCTCACGGGGAAAGGCCTTCCAAGATGCTGACCCCTGGACTCTCCTGTGGTCACTTGGTTGCAGAGATCGGTCACCCTTGGCCCCCTGGCTGGCCGGCATGTCGGTCACTCCAATGAACATGGAGGCAGACCCACAGCCCCAGGACGCCCTGTGCATCTGGCGTTTTCTGCCAGAGGCTCAGCCCCGCCGGCTGGGCTGAATGGACCCAGAACGAACTGGTACCAAGTGGCTGTTTTAGTGGCCCCTGCAATGGCCCCGGACGCCCAGTCTCATGAATGAATGAGAAAGAGCCCCATCTTAGCCACCAGCTAACAGAGCCCTCTCCCCTCTGAGCATTTTCTTCCACGAACAAGGTTTTACTTTTAAAAATTTCTTTCACTTGAAAGCAGTGCCCGCCCCCATTTCCTTGCCCCCAGCATTCGTTCACTCGCTTTGACCTTCTGCCAAAACTCTGTTTCTTGAGGCTCAGCTGCCCACCTGCCTGGATCACAGTGCGTCAGGTATGGGGCGTCCTCAGTGTTCAAATCCCCCAAGGTCACAGGGAACAGAGGCTGGACTGTCTCCTTTTTCTCTTTAGGGCTTTGTTTCAGGTTCCTTAGGGCTTCTGCTGGCGTAATTACTGCCGTTCCCTTCCCAGAGCTGCCCACCTCCCCCTGTTTTGCTAAAAACTCCATCGATCTTCCGAGATTTCTTTCCTGGTTAAAGTTCTGGCCTGTCTGCCTGCACCTCAGTCTGGTGGATTCTGCTTCAGGGTGTTTTCCCCGAGCAAGCTTGCACAGTGATTGTTCTGCTCTCCACTGTTTTTTTGGGGGGAGATGACACAGGACAACTGAGCTAAGGGCCCCTCCCCAGGCCCGCGGGCTCAGCCGTGCCTGCCACCGGCCTGCGGCTCCTCTTGTGAAACTTACCTGCGGTGACTTTGTACACACAGCGTAGTTTCCTCCCCTCCCACGCACCTTGCACCCCACTAACGAGGCCCCTTCCCAGGCCATGAGAGACCCAGGCCTTGGGGCTGCCTCACCTGGGCCCCTCCCTCACCACTGGCCCAGGCAGGTGCTTTATACCAAGTTCAGGTTGTGATCATCAAGCCCTTGATTAAAGCCAATGTTGATTGCGATTCAGATCAGGATGGAAAATCAACCCCCTTCCCCAGGTTGTGGGGGTCATAGCTGAGCTGCAGGTTCTGTGGGCTTAAAGGGAAGCCCGTCCTCCAATGGCTATGACCAGCAGGCTCTTGGTCCCCCACATGTGACTAGGAACTCATTTTCCCTGGATGAGGAGGCTTCATGTTTGACCCACATCCAGGGGGTGAGAGATGGACCCCCTCTGAGCACCCCTGATGCTGCCCTTGGGAAATACATTTCCTGCTGACCAGCTGTCAGGCCTGCCCTTGATCTAACCTTGAGGACAGTGCTGACTCCCACAGATGGTCACTCATCGACCGTGACCTTCCTTGAGAGGCAGCAGCTTCCCTGGATGGAGTGCTGTGGCCTCAGCCGGCTGTGGATGGACACGTCCATGTCAGTTTTAATTCATCCTCACTTGCTTCTTTGAGCTGGGAGCCTAGACTCTCCCTGCAGAATAGAGCCTTGGAGATGACCTGGACACTGTGGCCCCTACCTCCAGTCTGGACCAGCCCTTGAAGGCTGAACCCGTGGCACTTTCTTCCTGTCCCCACCCAGCTTCCCCCCCTTCTCTGGAGGGTGCAAATGCTGGGGACAAGGAGACAGAAGCTGGAACCTGGGATGCTGGGGAGGGGGGCGCGTCAAGCTGAGAGTCTGGAGGGGGAGAGGTGAGGCCAGAGAGCCAGCAGATGGGGGGTATCAGTGGAGCAAAGGTGAGTCCCCCTGCCCCCACATTCCTTCTCAGGCCACTCTCTATATATTGCATGGATCTGGACTCAGGCCTGATGCTCCCAGACACGTCCCCAGAAGCTTGGTCCAAGCTTCAGGGTCTGGGATGAACCTGTTAGGTAGGTAGAATAGGGAAAAGGAGTCCAAAATGGCGGTGGCTAAAAGACAAGGAGGGGAAAAGCCCATGAAAATAGAACAAAAGAAGGTCCGAGGACCAGAGTGAAGACTTCAGGTAGAACAAACAGCACTCCTGGCTAAGCCCAATTTGCATAGGGCAGGCCCATGTGGAGGAAAAAACATATAAAAGGAGGAGCCAAAGCACTCTCTCTCTCTCTTTCTCTCCCATGTTTGGACGCTCTTTCTCTCTCTCTCTCTCCCTCTCTCTCCCTCCCCCACGCGCTCCTCCACTCTCTTCTCAAGTCTTTGTGTTGGCATGCCCTCATACTTCAAGGATGAATTCTCCTGCTATCTTCTAAATAAAATAGAGCTGTAACACTGATTTGCCTAAGAGCTATAACACGGTTTGTCCAAGAAACGAGAGCTGTGATGCGCCGAGGGCTTTAATGTCCGTTGCTCCAAATTTTTGTTATGACGAGACAAAGAACCGAGGAACATACGCTCGCATGACAAACTGATGGTGCGGTAAACAACTGTGGAGGTGTCTGGGCTTGGGTGTGGCCTCTGATCCACACAGAACTTCTTGCTAACAGTCAGTAAATGGTGATGCCTAATGATGACCATTATATCTACTACTGCAGGCAGGAATCCCTCAAAAGAAATGGAGTAGCCATCACGGTCAACAAGAGAGTCTGAAATACTTGGATGCAATCTCAAAAACAACAGAATGATCTCTGTTCATTTCCAAGGCAAACCATTCAATATCATGGTAATCCAAGTCTATGCCCCAACCAGTAACGCTGAAGAAGCTGAAGTTGAACGGTTCTATGAAGACCTACAAGACCTTTTAGAACTAACACCCAAAAAAGATGTCTTTTTCATTATAGGGGAC